>NW_027195439.1:75000-95000 GCF_038502225.1 Cherax quadricarinatus | reverse complement strand
GACATGGCCGCGGGGGCGTTGACCCCCGAAACCCTCTCCAGGTATACTGAGAGGTGTATATCTAAGTGTATGTGATGAATGGTTTGAAAAACCGACAAGTTGAAGATTGAGACACTTATGCAACATATGGGAATCTTTATTCAGGAAACGTTTCGCCACACAGTGGCTTCATCAGTCCGATACAAAGTAGAAAGGCGTAAGGAGAGGAGTAGTTTGAGGTAATCAGTCCAGGCTGAGGGACTGATTACCTCAAACTACTCCTCTCCTTACGCCTTTCTACTTTGTATCGGACTGATGAAGCCACTGCATGGCGAAACGTTTCCTGAATAAAGATTCCCATATGTTGCATAAGTGTCTCAATCTTCAACTAAGTGTATGCACAGACTTCGTTTTAATCCATGCTTGAGGCTGTGGCTGAAACAATACACAAACTTTTCGAACATGTTTCGCTCGTGGGATCAAAACGTTGTCTAGTGATTACTTACATGTTTTTCTAAAGGAATTATGGGTATCTATTACCGAGGTTTGTACAGTACCACAAATAACCCGGACATGGTACCTGACTAGCTTGTGCTAGTAAGTCAGATGCCGTGTTCCTTAAGTGAATGTGACCTGACCTAACTAGGTTAGAACATTGGCTTAAGCCGGTAGGAGACTTGGACCTGCCTCGCATGGGCCAGTAGGCCTGCTGCAGTGTTCCTTCTTTATGTTCTTAGGCTTATCACAACGTGTCGGTCCAACTCAGAGCATTAACATAGCGAGCAGGTGACTCTCGTGTAGTCGATAGGCTTCAAACCCCATTAAAGTGAAACTTTAACTAGATTACAATCATGTTTGGCTTCTGCTAGCAACAACCTGGTTGATCAGCTAATCTCGGCATTGCTAATAATGGTATAAAATACCGACTAGCTGAATATCAACACAAACGTACAATAGTTGTAACGTTTCGCCCAAACAGTAGACTTCTTCAGTCAAATACAAAGGAAGCAGTAAGTGTTTGAAGTGGTCAGTCCCTCAGGCTGGAGAAGAGTTCAGCACCATGGTCTGGAACAAGGTGGTCAGTCCCTCAGCCTGGAGAAGAGTTCAGCACCATGGTCTGGAACAAGGTTGTCAGTCCCTCAGCCTGGAGAAGAGTTCAGCTCCATGGTGGTCTGGAACAAGGTGGTCAGTCCCTCAGCCTGGAGAAGAGTTCAGCACCATGGTCTGGAACAAGGTTGTCAGTCCCTCAGCCTGGAGAAGAGTTCAGCTCCATGGTCTGGAACAAGGTGGTCAGTCCCTCAGCCTGGAGAAGAGTTCAGCACCATGGTCTGGAACAAGGTGGTCAGTCCCTCAGCCTGGAGAAGAGTTCAGCACCATGGTCTGGAACAAGGTTGTCAGTCCCTCAGCCTGGAGAAGAGTTCAGCTCCATGGTCTGGAACAAGGTGGTCAGTCCCTCAGCCTGGAGAAGAGTTCAGCACCATGGTCTGGAACAAGGTGGTCAGTCCCTCAGCCTGGAGAAGAGTTCAGCTCCATGGTCTGGAACAAGGTGGTCAGTCCCTCAGCCTGGAGAAGAGTTCAGCTCCATGGTCTGGAACAAGGTGGTCAGTCCCTCAGCCTGGAGAAGAGTTCAGCACCATGGTCTGGAACAAGGTGGTCAGTCCCTCAGCCTGGAGAAGAGTTCAGCTCCATGGTCTGGAACAAGGTGGTCAGTCCCTCAGCCTGGAGAAGAGTTCAGCTCCATGGTCTGGAACAAGGTTGTCAGTCCCTCAGCCTGGAGAAGAGTTCAGCTCCATGGTCTGGAACAAGGTGGTCAGTCCCTCAGCCTGGAGAAGAGTTCAGCTCCATGGTCTGGAACAAGGTGGTCAGTCCCTCAGCCTGGAGAAGAGTTCAGTTCCATGGTCTGGAACAAGGTGGTCAGTCCCTCAGCCTGGAGAAGAGTTCTGCACCATGGTCTGGAACAAGGTGGTCAGTCCCTCAGCCTGGAGAAGAGTTCAGCTCCATGGTCTGGAACAAGGTGGTCAGTCCCTCAGCCTGGAGAAGAGTTCAGCTCCATGGTCTGGAACAAGGTGGTCAGTCCCTCAGCCTGGAGAAGAGTTCAGCACCATGGTCTGGAACAAGGTGGTCAGTCCCTCAGCCTGGAGAAGAGTTCTGCACCATGGTCTGGAACAAGGTGGTCAGTCCCTCAGCCTGGAGAAGAGTTCAGCTCCATGGTCTGGAACAAGGTGGTCAGTCCCTCAGCCTGGAGAAGAGTTCAGCACCATGGTCTGGAACAAGGTGGTCAGTCCCTCAGCCTGGAGAAGAGTTCAGCTCCATGGTCTGGAACAAGGTGGTCAGTCCCTCAGCCTGGAGAAGAGTTCAGCTCCATGGTCTGGAACAAGGTGGTCAGTCCCTCAGCCTGGAGAAGAGTTCAGCTCCATGGTCTGGAACAAGGTGGTTAGTGCCTCAGGCTGCAGGAGAGTTCACCTCCATGGTCTGGAACGATGTCGTTCCAGAATATCAACACTGTTGGACTGACCACCTTAAATACCTTTTCTCCAAGGTTGTTGTGATTTCGTGAGTGATAGTGTAACTCTTTCACATCACCCAAATAAGATGCAAGATAGTGAATCATTCACCAGTAGTACCACTGTAAACATAATGGTTCAAATCGGACCGAAATGTCGTCAGAAGTTTCAGTCACCTGTGTGTGGGTTATTCGTGTCTTGTACCTTTTTGTTTTTTAAGATTGGCAAAGTTTTGTACATTGTCTCATGTTTGGTTTGGGTTCCAGGGGAGGTAGTCAGTCTGTAGTTCCAGGAAGCTCATCTTCCAGTCTCCCATATCATCCAGTTTTTGTTGTTCGGCAGCCATAGGGATAAGACGGGAGTCTGAGTTACTGTTCAGGGGAGGTGGTGTAAGGTGAGACCCAGGGTGTCCTTGGTGGGAGAGAGAGAGAGAGAGAGAGAGGGAGAGGGAGAGGGAGAGGGAGAGGGAGAGGGAGAGGGAGAGGGAGAGGGAGGGAGGGAGGGAGGGAGGGAGGGAGGGAGGGAGGGAGGGAAGGGAGGGAGGGAAGGGAGGGAGGGAAGGGAGGGAGGGAAGGGAGGGAGGGAAGGGAGGGAGGGAAGGGAGGGAAGGAAGGGAGGGAAGGAAGGAGGGAAGGAAGGAGGGAAGGAAGGAGGGAAGGAAGGAAGGACATTCAGAAATGAGCTGCATCACAAGACGGGCAACAAGCAGCCACTATGACTGTGTCCTTCTCCAGAGCATTACTTCTCACTCCAGTATGCTGTAGCTGTGTGCAGATTTGGGACAAGTCCCTCAAGTACTTTCTAGGTGTATATTATCATGTATCTATCTCCTCTGCTCCATTGAGTACATATTTAGGACTTTGAGGCGTTCCCAGTAATTTAAATGCTATATGGGTCGTAAATGATCTCTGTATTTGTTCCAGCTCTAACATTTCTCCTGCCATGAATGGGTCCGCCAACAAATGAGACCACAAGTGATTAGACAAGTGTCACTACTGGCTTTATTGCCTTTGTTTTGAAGGTTCTCACGAACTTCTCTGTTATCTTCCTGGTTGTCGTGACATTTGCCTTGTGTTCTTGGAGAGAAAGGTCAGCTGACATGATAACTTCCAGGTCTTTCACATGTTTCTTTCATTATGTTTGATGATTCTGTGTACTGTATACAGTGTCCCTTCTAAGTTCTTCGTTCTTTCTATACCTAAGCAGCTGGAACTTAACACCACTGAACGTCATGTTCTTCTCTACTGCCCACTGGAAAACACTGCTTATGTCTTTTCCAGTGTCCTCTACCGTAGTGACATGCTTATTTTAGTGTCATCTGCAAATGATAGAAAAACTGTGACTGGTGTTTTTATCCATGTCTGCTATGAGGATGAGAAACAGCAGAGGTGCCAGGACAGTGCCTTGGGGCACTGAGCTTTTTACCTCGCTGATGCTGGATTCTGATCTGTTTATACTACGGGTTTTCTCTGTCAAAAACTTAATTAAACATGCGTCTGCCTACCTTCCCCGTAATACTTATGGCCCTCATTTTGTGTGCGATCACCCCATGATCGCATCTGTCACACGGCTTTGCAAAATATGTGTACTTCACATCTGCGTTCCGGCTTTCTCCCAACGCCTCTGTAGTTCCGTCATGGTGATTTAGCGGCTGTGACAGGCATGTTGTTTCTCCTCGAAAACCATGTTGGTTTGGGTTGTGTTTATTGGCCTGGTGGCTAAAGCTCCCGCTTCACACACGGAGGGCCCGGGTTCGATTCCCGGCGGGTGGAAACATTTCGACACGTTTCCTTACACCTGTTGTCCTGTTCACCTAGCAGCAAATAGGTACCTGGGTGTTAGTCGACTGGTGTGGGTCGCATCCTGGGGGGACAAGATTAAGGACCACAATGGAAATAAGTTAGACAGTCCTCGATGACGCACTGACTTTCTTGGGTTATCCTGGGTGGCTAACCCTCCGGGGTTAAAAATCCGAACGAAATCTTATCTTATCTTATTGTGCTTTTCCATGAAGTTGAGATATTACATCAATGTTATTATCACAGTGGTGAAGTAAATGACGAACTGGATAATTAGAGCTCTCAAAACAAAATATACGAAGCCAATAATGATACTCTTAAAGGCATTTATATTCTCTCCAGATTGGAATATTACTAAACAGTTCCTTCTGTGGCAGGTGAATTTAGACCTGGAGAATGTACAGTGAACGTTATCTGCTCGTATCAACACCAGTCAAAAATGTTAATTCCTGGGAACGCAGACATAGAAAGTTAGGAAGAGGCAAAGAATTGTTGATTTGTCAGCGGATTTGTCTGACATTTGGAAAACAAAATAACGTAAACACAGCAAGTTATGTGAGCTTGCAAAACAAGAGAAGCGAAGTCAATGGTGGGACTCACGACATGAATACTGTTTTGTGATCATAGCGCCTTACTCGGCAGTAGAGAACTGTAGCAAGTTCGCCGGTCTTGTCCCGGCCCGAGTCTTCCAGATGGTGACCCGGGGAGCAGTAGAGAAGACAGAGCTGCTGTAGTAAGTTCGCCGGTCTTGTCCCGGCCCGAGTCTTCCAGATGGTGACCCGGGGAGCAGTAGAGAAGACAGAGCTGCTGTAGTAAGTTCGCCGGTCTTGTCCCGGCCCGGGTCTTCCAGATAGTGACCCGGGGAGCAGTAGAGAAGACAGAGCTGCTGTAGCAAGTTCGCCGGTCTTGTCCTGGCCCGGGTCTTCCAAATAGTGACCCGGGGAGCAGTAGAGAAGACAGAGCTGCTGTAGCAAGTTCGCCGGTCTTGTCCTGGCCCGGGTCTTCCAGATGGTGACCCGGGGAGCAGTAGAGAAGACAGAGCTGCTGTAGCAAGTTCGCCGGTCTTGTCCCGGCCCGGGTCTTCCAGATGGTGACCCGGGGAGCAGTAGAGAAGACAGAGCTGCTGTAGCAAGTTCGCCGGTCTTGTCCCGGCCCGGGTCTTCCAGATAGTGACCCGGGGAGCAGTAGAGAAGACAGAGCTGCTGTAGCAAGTTCGCCGGTCTTGTCCTGGCCCGGGTCTTCCAAATAGTGACCCGGGGAGCAGTAGAGAAGACAGAGCTGCTGTAGCAAGTTCGCCGGTCTTGTCCTGGCCCGGGTCTTCCAGATGGTGACCCGGGGAGCAGTAGAGAAGACAGAGCTGCTGTAGCAAGTTCGCCGGTCTTGTCCTGGCCCGGGTCTTCCAGATGGTGACCCGGGGAGCAGTAGAGAAGACAGAGCTGCTGTAGCAAGTTCGCCGGTCTTGTCCCTGCCCGGGTCTTCCAGATGGTGACCCGGGGAGCAGTAGAGAAGACAGAGCTGCTGTAGCAAGTTCGCCGGTCTTGTCCCGGCCCGGGTCTTCCAGATGGTGACCCGGGGAGCAGTAGAGAAGACACTGCTGCTGTGGTAAGTTCGCCGGTCTTGTCCCTGCCCGGGTCTTCCAGATGGTGACCCGGGGAGCAGTAGAGAAGACAGAGCTGCTGTAGCAAGTTCGCCGGTCTTGTCCCGGCCCGGGTCTTCCAGATGGTGACCCGGGGAGCAGTAGAGAAGACACTGCTGCTGTGGTAAGTTCGCCGGTCTTGTCCCGGCCCGGGTCTTCCAGATGGTGACCCGGGGAGCAGTAGAGAAGACACTGCTGCTGTGGTAAGTTCGCCGGTCTTGTCCCGGCCCGGGTCTTCCAGATGGTGACCCGGGGAGCAGTAGAGAAGACAGAGCTGCTGTAGCAAGTTCGCCGGTCTTGTTCCCGGCCCGGGTCTTCCAGATGGTGACCCGGGGAGCAGTAGAGAAGACAGAGCTGCTGTAGCAAGTTCGCCGGTCTTGTTCCCGGCCCGGGTCTTCCAGATGGTGACCCGGGGAGCAGTAGAGAAGACAGAGCTGCTGTAGCAAGTTCGCCGGTCTTGTTCCCGGCCCGGGTCTTCCAGATGGTGACCCGGGGAGCAGTAGAGAAGACAGAGCTGCTGTAGCAAGTTCGCCGGTCTTGTCCCGGCCCGGGTCTTCCAGATAGTGACCCGGGGAGCAGTAGAGAAGACAGAGCTGCTGTAGCAAGTTCGCCGGTCTTGTCCCGGCCCGGGTCTTCCAGATGGTGACCCGGGGAGCAGTAGAGAAGACACTGCTGGAAAACATCCAGAGGATGTATACTGCCAGCACAGAATCAATAAAATGGCGAAATTATTGGCAATGCCTCAAAGCACTTAGCATCTCCTCTCTGGAACAGAGAAGAGAGGTAAGTAGGTATTAGGTTTGTCAGAAAACAGGACAAGTGTTTCCTGACGCGGGTCTTAGTCATATGATAACCCACAACTGGAGCTTTTGGTCATCTGACCGAGGCCTTCCACTGGCTTACCCTCCACAGGTTTTATTTCCAATTTTCACTGGTATTTTCATATAGACTATATTTACTGGGCCGGGGGGCGTTGACCCCCGAGCACCCGCCAGGTAGACTCCAGGTCTAGAAGAGCTCTGGAAACCTGCCACAGGTAAACTACCTACCTGGAGTCTACCTGGAGGGTATTCCGGAGATCAATGCCCCCGCGGCCCGGCCCACGACCAGGTCTCCCGATAGATCAGAGCTTGATCAACCAGGCTGTTACTACTGGCCGCACGGATCCCTGACTGTCTTCAAGAGGAAACTGCATACCTGGAGGTTACCTGGAGGTTATTCCGGGGATCAACGCCCCCGCGGCCCGGTCCATGACCAGGCCTCCCAAATTCTGCTTAATAACCTATTTTTAAACTGCCGTTAAGCACTAGCATTGCTCTCTTTCTGCAACATTGCAAGCCCCTTGTGTGTTGATTGCAACACGAAAGGCCTAGAGCTATCACTCAACTCCCCATTTGGATAATTTGAAACTCGGTATTTTAGTATCACAAAAAATAAATTTGGAGGTCAAGCCGTGCCAGATCAACCAGGCTGTGATGGATATGTGGGTTAACGGGCCACCAGCAGCAACAGCCTGGTTGACCAGGCAAGCACCAGACGAGCCTGGCCCGTGACCGGGCTCTGGAAATAGAAAAACCTCATAGAACTCATCAAAGATAAGCTAGTCTATGGGGGGACTGCGAGCACCAACAGCCTCACTGATCAGCTTTTTTAAAGTGGAAGCCTGGGCCGTGGGGGACAGGGAATCTGGAAAGCATTCAGTCAGCCTTCAGGCAGCAGCCGAATTACAGTTGGTGGGATGCGCCCTTCGTGCCCTCCTCGACAGCCTAGGGCATTAATGACGGGGTACTCAGCCTTCTCGCTAAATGGGCACGAGACGCTTGCAGGTGCCCTGCGTAATGGCGCATTTCACCGCGTCTCGAAACCTTCGTCGGCTCCGGCTTCAGCTAATCTAAAGAGCATTCTTGCTGCTTGTGACTCGGCATTAATCTTGGCGTGTTTGGCTGACACCTGGATGATGACGATATCTGGATGATGTTGTCGAGAGTCAACGCACCCTCTGCCCGGTCCCAGACCAGGTCTCCTTGTAGATCAATTCCCGATCGGCACTACTCTTGCCATGTTTGGCTCGGCACTGGTCTTGCCGTGAGAGGCTCGGCAGAAGTCTTGCCGTGATTGGACCAGTGTTTCAGGAGGCCGCCATTATGGAATCCATGACCCGCGAAATGTTTGAACTTGAAGGTGAAAGGTTTGAATTCTTTCTTCATTTGCGCTAAATGTCGTTCATTACTTAGCCTGACAAGTTAAGTTCTTCACAGAAGACACCTACATAGCAGGCGTCTTCAACCAGAGGCAACCGACCATAGAGATGAACTCCAGGCTGAGGGACTGACCACCTCAAATGCTTTTTCTCCAAGGTTTATGGACCGATTACACCATTTCACTGCTACACCTGTTGCCTCTGTATCTGACTGAAAAAGCCTACTGTGTAGGCGAAACGTTTCAACTGTTGCACACGTGTCTTAATCATCTTTCACATTGATGCTGTGATGGACGCCGCTCACACCGCACCAGGTGCTTCGGGGCACGTTCAGCTGCTTCGGGGCACGTTCAGCTGCTTCAGGGCACGTTCAGCTGCTTCAGGGCACGTTTCTTTAACCAGGAAAGCGTTTGTGGCTTGTGGCCTAAGATGAAGGTTGGTGCGGTCTCCCTGTGGCCTCTACGGCCTCAGGGAGGCTATTGCAGCTCTGTTGAGTCCTCTACGGACTCTCTGGCCTCAGGGAGGCTACCGCAGTTTATTTTGTGGCCTCTCTGGACTCGGGGAGTGTATTGCAGCTTATTTGGTGGTCTCTGTGGCCTCAGAGAGGCCACTGTAGTTCAGTTCGTGGACTCTCTGGCCTCAGGGAGACTATTGCAGTCAATCTTGTGGCCTCTCTGGCCTCAGAGAGGCCACTGTAGTTCAGTTCGTGGCCTCTCTGGCCTCAGAGAGGCCACTAGTCATGATCCTAAAATTACTGGCTGGTAAGTTTTGCTTTCAATTATTTTCATTAATTACAAAGAAAGTATTTCCGGAAGATAATGAGAGAGGTAATTACAAGACTAATTGGAAAGTCAGATATATTACTGATTGGTATGAATACCTGGTAATTAGCAGACCTGATGCAGGTCTCTGTGGGTACCTGTGGGCGGCTTCTTGTATTCGCCTACCTGGTCTGGCAATTATTTACCTGGGGATGATTTACCTGGGGATGATTTACCTGGGGATGATTTACCTGGGGATGATTTACCTGGGGATGATTTACCTGGGGATGATTTACCTGGGGATGATTTACCTGGGGATGATTTACCTGGGGATGATTTACCTGGGGATGATTTATCTGGGGATGATTTACCTGAGGATGATTTACCTGGGAATGATTTACCTGGGAATGATTTACCTGGGAATGATTTACCTGGGAATGATTTACCTGGGAATGATTTACCTGGGGATGATTTACCTGGGGATGATTTACCTGGGAATGATTTACCTGGGGATGATTTACCTGGGGATGATTTACCTGGGGATGATTTACCTGGGGATGATTTACCTGGGAATGATTTACATGGGATTTACCTGGGGATGGGGATGATTTACCTGGGAATGATTTACCTGGGGATGATTTACCTGGGGATGATTTACCTGGGAATGATTTACCTGGGGATGATTTACCTGGGGATGATTTACCTGGGAATGATTTACCTGGGGAGTGATTTACCTGGGAATGATTTACCTGGGGATGATTTACCTGGGGATGATTTACCTGGGGATGATTTACCTGGGGATGATTTACCTGGGGATGATTTACCTGGGGATGATTTACCTGGGGATGATTTACCTGGGGATGATTTACCTGGGGATGATTTACCTGGGGATGATTTACCTGGGGATGATTTACCTGGGGATGATTTACCTGGGGATGATTTACCTGGGGATGATTTACCTGGGAATGATTTACCTGGGAATGATTTACCTGGGAATGATTTACCTGGGGATGATTTACCTGGGAATGATTTACCTGGGAATGATTTACCTGGGAATGATTTACCTGGGGATGATTTACCTGGGGATGATTTACCTGGGGATGATTTACCTGGGGATGATTTACCTGGGGATGATGTACCAGGGGATGATGTACCAGGGGATGATTTATCTGGGGTCAGTGCCTCTGGTGGATCATACAACATAGATTGGCACTTTGGAGAGGAATCTTAGGACGTGGTTTCGATCCGTCCTGGGCTGAAACGTCGTTTTTAGTGTTTCTCCTGGTATTGAAGAACAAGTCATACCGTGACTGGAACAATACCCAAATAACCCGCACATAAGGGGAGCTGACGATGACGTTTCGGCCCAACTTGGACCATTTACAAAGTCACACTGACGAAAAGGAGAGGAGGAGGGAGTATATATAGGTCAGCAGACAGGGACGGGGCAAGAGACCAGCAGACAGGGACGGGACAAGAGACCAGCAGACGGACGGGACAAGAGACCAGCAGACAGGGACGGGACAAGAGACCAGTAGACAGGGACGGGACAAGAGACCAGCAGACAGGGACGGGACAAGAGACCAGCAGACAGGGACGGGACAAGAGACCAGCAGACAGGGACGGGACAAGAGACCAGCAGACAGGGACGGGACAAGAGACCAGCAGACAGGGACGGGACAAGAGACCAGCAGACAGGGACGGGACAAGAGACCAGCAGACAGGGACGGGACAAGAGACCAGCAGACAGGGACGGGACAAGAGACCAGCAGACCGCTACCTGGTCCAAAAACCATTAATCATCTCTTTACTGTATTTCCAGGTCGTCTACTGGCGCACGAATGGCTACAGTACAGGTATGGAGTGTTCCATGAAGGTGGGCAGCTGGGTAGCCCCGTCTACCCACCACACTACCGTGCCCCGGACGCCTCCTGGAAGCCCAACACTTGTGCCAACGTTGCTGTGGTCACCAGTCCAGGATGTGACCCTCAGGACCTATCCTGCACCTTCACAGTGGCGCAAGAGGATAATCCTGGCCTCACCAGCTCATTCATGGCGTTCCCAGAGCTCCCATTAGTAAGTGCAAATCAAAATCTAATTCTATTATAGTATTGAAATGGTTTAGACAAGTAGATGAATTAGAAATGTTAAACACTTGGGTACCTTTACTGTAGACTGGTAGAAGCCACCTTCCAGGGAGGTACATACATTGTTATGGTAGGGGTAGTAGACTGGTAGAAGCCACCTTCCAGGGAGGTACATACATTGTTATGGTAGGGGTAGTAGACTGGTAGAAGCCACCTTCCAGGGAGGTACATACATTGTTATGGTAGGGGTAGTAGACTGGTAGAAACCACCTTCCAGGGAGGTACATACATTGTTATGGTAGGGGTAGTAGACTGGTAGAAGCCACCTTCCAGGGAGGTACATACATTGTTATGGTAGGGGTAGTAGACTGGTAGAAGCCACCTTCCAGGGAGGTACATACATTGTTATGGTAGGGGTAGTAGACTGGTAGAAGCCACCTTCCAGGGAGGTACATACATTGTTATGGTAGGGGTAGTAGACTGGTAGAAGCCACCTTCCAGGGAGGTACATACATTGTTATGGTAGGGGTAGTAGACTGGTAGAAGCCACCTTCCAGGGAGGTACATACATTGTTATGGTAGGGGTAGTAGACTGGTAGAAGCCACCTTCCAGGGAGGTACATACATTGTTATGGTAGGGGTAGTAGACTGGTAGAAGCCACCAGGGAGGTACATACATTGTTATGGTAGGGGTAGTAGACTGGTAGAAGCCACTGGTAGAAACCACCTTCCAGGGAGGTACATACATTGTTATGGTAGGGGTAGTAGACTGGTAGAAGCCACCTTCCAGGGAGGTACATACATTGTTATGGTAGGGGTAGTAGACTGGTAGAAACCACCATCCAGGGAGGTACATACATTGTTATGGTAGGGGTAGTAGACTGGTAGAAGCCACCTTCCAGGGAGGTACATACATTGTTATAGTAGGGGTAGTAGACTGGTAGAAACCACCTTCCAGGGAGGTACATACATTGTTATAGTAGGGGTAGTAGACTGGTAGAAACCACCATCCAGGGAGGTACATACATTGTTATGGTAGGGGTAGTAGACTGGTAGAAGCCACCTTCCAGGGAGGTACATACATTGTTATGGTAGGGGTAGTAGACTGGTAGAAGCCACCTTCCAGGGAGGTACATACATTGTTATGGTAGGGGTAGTAGACTGGTAGAAGCCACCTTCCAGGGAGGTACATACATTGTTATGGTAGGGGTAGTAGACTGGTAGAAGCCACCTTCCAGGGAGGTACATACATTGTTATGGTAGGGGTAGTAGACTGGTAGAAGCCACCTTCCAGGGAGGTACATACATTGTTATGGTAGGGGTAGTAGACTGGTAGAAGCCACCTTCCAGGGAGGTACATACATTGTTATGGTAGGGGTAGTAGACTGGTAGAAGCCACCTTCCAGGGAGGTACATACATTGTTATGGTAGGGGTAGTAGACTGGTAGAAGCCACCTTCCAGGGAGGTACATACATTGTTATGGTAGGGGTAGTAGACTGGTAGAAGCCACCTTCCAGGGAGGTACATACATTGTTATAGTAGGGGTAGTAGACTGGTAGAAACAACCCTGGGTTGTGGTACGTACATTGAACTACGTGCGGGCAGCAGTAACAACCTGGTTGATCAGGCTCTGATCCACCAGAAGGCCTAATCATGGACCGGACCACAGGGGCGTTGATCCCCGGTAGGTAGGTAAGGAGGTACAACCCTTCTGTAATACAAGTCTTTAATATTATATTCACAACTACCATAGCTGACATCACTGACATACTAGATGGAAGTTTGTAAATTCTTCTCGTATTTTGATTTACATCTTATATCTGCTGTATACTGTTATATGTATATGTCGAGTGTTCGCTTGAGAGTGAGAGCAGTGCACTCTGGCGGAGGCGAACAGAAACTATAATGGCAGTCATGTACTGTTAATTCACTTACTGCCTGCGGGAGGCTGGGGTGTGGTGGGGATGGCTGAGATGGTGGATTCTGGGGATGGTTGGGGTGTGGATGGCTGGGGTGGTGGTTTCTGGGGATGGTTGGGGTGGGGATGGCTGGGGTGGTGGTTTCTGGGGATGGTTGGGGTGGGGATGGCTGGGGTGGTGGTTTCTGGGGATGGTTGGGGTGGGGATGGATGGGGTGGTGGATTCTGGGGATGGTTGGGGTGGGGATGGCTGGGGTGGTGGTTTCTGGGGATGGTTGGGGTGGGGATGGCTGGGATGGTGGATTCTGGGGATGGGTGGGGTGGGGATGGCTGGGATGGTGGATTCTGGGGATGGTTGGGGTGGGGATGGTTGAGATGGTGGATTCTGTGGATGGTTGGGGTGGGGATGGCTGGGGTGGTGGATTCTGGGGATGGTTGGGGTGGGGATGGCTGAGATGGTGGATTCTGGGGATGGTTGGGGTGTGGATGGCTGGGATGGTGGATTCTGGGGATGGTTGGGGTGGGGATGGCTGAGATGGTGGATTCTGGGGATGGTTGGGGTGGGGATGGCTGGGATGGTGGATTCTGGGGATGGTTGGGGTGGTGGATTCTGGGGATTGTTGGGGTGGGGATGGCTGGGATGGTGGATTCTGGGGATGGTTGGGGTGGGGATGGCTGGGATGGTGGATTCTGGGGATGGTTGGGGTGGGGATGGCTGAGATGGTGGATTCTGGGGATAGTTGGGGTGGGGATGGCTGGGGTGGTGGATTCTGGGGATGGTTGGGGTGGGGATGGCTGAGATGGTGGATTCTGGGGATGGTTGGGGTGGGAATGGCTGAGATGGTGGATTCTGGGGATGGTTGGGGTGGGGATGGCTGGGATGGTGGATTCTGGGGATGGCTGGGGTGGTGGATTCTGGGGATGGTTGGGGTGGGGATGGCTGGGATGGGGATGGCTGGGATGGTGGATTCTCGGGATGGTTGGGGTGGGGATGGCTGGGATGGTGGATTCTGGGGATGGTTGGAGTGGGGATGGCTGGGGTGGTGGATTCTGGGGATGGTTGGGGTGGGGATGGCTGAGATGGTGGATTTTGGGGATGGTTGGGGTGGGGATGGCTGAGATGATGGATTCTGGGGATGGTTGGGGTGGGGATGGTTGGGGTGGGGATGGCTGAGATGGTGGATTCTGGGGATGGTTGGAGTGGGGAGGGCTGGGGTGGTGGATTCTGGGGATGGTTGGGGTGGGGATGGCTGAGATGGTGGATTTTGGGGATGGTTGGGGTGGGGATGGCTGGGGTGGTGGATTCTGGGGATGGTTGGGGTGCGGATGGCTGGGATGGTGGATTCTGGGGATGGTTGGGGTTGGGATGGCTGAGATGGTGAATTCTGGGGATGATTGGGGTGGGGATGGCTGGGATGGTGGATTCTGGGGATGGTTGGGGTGCGGATAGCTGGGATGGTGGATTCTGGGGATGGTTGGGGTGGGGATGGCTGAGATGGTGAATTCTGGGGATGGTTGGGGTTGGGATGGCTGGGATGGTGGATTCTGGGGATGGTTGGGGTGGGGATGGCTGGGGTGGTGGATTCTGGGGATGGTTGGGGTGGGGATGGCTGAGATGGTGGATTCTGGGGATGGTTGGGGTGGGGATGGCTGGGATGGTTGGGGTGGGGATGGCTGGGGTGGTGGATTCATGGGATGGTTGGGGTGTGGATGGCTGGGGTGGTGGTTTCTGGGGATGGTTGGGGTGTGGTGGGGATGGGGTGGTGGACTCTGGGGATGGTTGGGGTGGGGATGGATGGGGTGGTGGACTCTGGGGATGATTGGGGTGTGGTGGGGATGGGGTGGTGGATTCTGGGGATTGTTGGGGTGTGGATGGCTGGACTGGTGGATTCTGGGGATGGTTGGGGTGTGGATGGATGGGGTAGTGGATTCTGGGGATGGTTGGGGTGTGGATGGATGGGGTAGTGGATTCTGGGGATGGTTGAGGGTGTGGATGGCTGGGGTGGTGGATTCTGGGGATGGTTGAGGGTGTGGATGGCTGGGTTGGTGGATTCTGGGGATGGTTGAGGGTGTGGATGGCTGGGGTGGTGGATTCTGGGGATGGTTGAGGGTGTGGATGGCTGGGGTGGTGGATTCTGAGGATGGTTGGGGTGTGGTGGGGATGGGGTTGTGGATTCTGGGGATGGTTTAGGGTGTGGATGGCTGGGGTGGTGGATTCTGGGGATGGTTTAGGGTGTGGATGGCTGGGGTGGTGGATTCTGGGGATGGTTTAGGGTGTGGATGGCTGAGGTGGTGGATTCTGGGGATGGTTGGGGTGTGGATGGCTGGGTTGGTGGATTCTGGGGATGGTTGGGGTGTGGTGGGGATGGGGTGGTGGATTCTGGAGGTTAGAATGGGGTGTGTCAGGTGGGTTAGTAAGAGTGAAGGGTGTGTGTGCTTAATTGTGAGTGTGGAGGTCTAGTCCCGGTTCCTGGTCTAGGATTTTACCTGTTGATTTTGTGGGTTTAACCTTTCCCATGGCTAGGTCACAGGCTAAGCTTCTTGGTTGACGGTGATCACTTAGACTTTTCTTGCAAGCAGCACACAGTCCAACATATGCACCATAGCCTGGCTAATCAGGAACTTATTCAGAATATATCAATAGGTAGTCTCTAATTCTTGGCCTTAGAGCATCTCTCATACATACCTATTTTGTTCCATAAATTGTTCCATTGATCAGCCAGGCTGTGATGGATATATGAGTCAGCAGACCACCAGTAGCAACAGCCTGGTTGACCAGGTTAGCACCAGGTATAAGTTCTGTCAAGCACCTTAACTACTGGGAACGCTTGGAAGCACTTGACTTGTACTCGTTGGAACGCAGGAGGGAGAGATATATCATAATCTACACTTGGAAAATCTTGGAAGGAATGGTCCCAAATCTGCACACAGAAATCACTCCCTACGAAAGTAAAAGACTGGGCAGGCGATGCAAAATGCCCCCAATAAAAAGTAGGGGCGCCATTGGTACACTAGGGGAAAACACCATAAGTGTCCGGGGCCCAAGACTATTTAACAGCCTCCCATCAAGCATTAGGGGAATTGTCAATAAACCCCTGGCTGCCTTCAAGAGAGAGCTGGACAGATACCTAAAGTCAGTGCCGGATCAGCCGGGCTGTGGCTCGTACGTTGGACTGCGTGCGGCCAGCAGTAACAGCCTAGTTGATCAGGCCTTGATCCATCGGGAGGCCTGGTCATGGACCGGGCCGTGGGGGCGTTGATCCCCGGAATAACCTCCAGGTAACCTCTGGGTATATCAAAGGTAAGGTAGACAGGAGCGTGAGAAAATTAAATAAACGGGAACAATCCTGGATGTTTAAGCCAAAGGGTGAAGGATAGAGTGCTGGGTTTTTAGGTAAGCCGCTCAAACCTCGCCATCACGGCAAGGTTACCCAGCAGTGGTGGGGTATCGTGTACCTTGAGTCAACCTGGAGTGTACCGAGGATCAACACCCCCGCGGCCAGGTCTCAGACCAAGCTTAGTGGATAGCCTGATCAACAGGCTGTTTGTGTTATGCACACAACGTCTAACGTAACCACCATAGCCTGGCTAATCAGCCACTTGAGAAAACATATCCAGCTCCTCCTTGATGACAGCCAGGAAGAAATTGGACAAGTTTCTCAAGTTCTGATGGTTTTTGTATCCGCGCAGCCTGACCTGAGGCCAGATTACCTAGATGATTGTCTATTAACCAAGCCGAGGCTGCTAACAGAAACCCGGCTCAACTAGCCATCAGGAACTGACTTGCACTTACCAAGGTCCCTCATGAAAATATCCAGAGGTCATGAAGACAACTAGGGGTCTTAAGTACCCATCGTTCATCTCGTGTTTACGTTTGCTTTGTACTCTGTTCCAACTTTTAATCATTTTTTTTACATAGAGTAAAAGTTAAGACAGTAGTACAACATGTGCAACCCAGATGTTGCACGTGTCTAAACTTGCATCTTGTTGTGTTTTCTGTCACCTGCTGGAAGATTTAATTTGTGTCAGCTTGGAGATTTGCGCCATGGATGTCACTCATACAGATTGTATGATCCGTAAAGGATGATACGGTGCTGTGTTTTATTTCTCTGTCTGATATGATATAGGTGAGCACTGTGCCTTGAGGAACAGAGTTTTTACGCAATTGACTGTTACTCCATGTTGTCGTTGGAAGCAGCACAGACCCAGGGAAGGTCAACACCTCCAGGAAGCACTGACCTGTACTCTGCACTCAGTGATGAGATTGTTTATATGCAAATCAGTTTGCTGTGGTTGGGGCAGCAACCACCGCCTGCTACGTCTTGTTGGTGTAATTACGATGCCTTCAACTGGCCTCTTCAGAGACTCCAGGCAACACTGGACGGCGCAGGCAAATGACCAAACTCTGGAAAACAGGATTCAGAATGATAACACAGGTGGAAACTCGAGGTAGTGATACCTTTGATATTCCTACACCCTGGCCCTAGTGGCAAATTCAATACACAGTTTCAGGGTTAGACACGATAAGATCCACGGGACAAATAATATCGAGACAGGTTAAACTCGATCCAGTGAAACCACTCGGGGAGTACATACGTTCCCTACCTCAGCACCAATGGTTTTTAACATGTTCTAACTAGTTCTTAACATGTTTTAACTGGTTCTTAACATTTTTTTTTTATTTCAGGTTACGGATCTGTGTGACGAAGGAACCCACGACCGTGACGCTCCCACCCGTCACAACCTCTTGTGTTCCGGCAAGTCTGTGTGGGAGGTGCTGAGGGCCAGTCCAGACTTCCAGAACAACAGGTAACACTTTCCCTCTGAAGTCTGTGACGAATTCAATTGTTTTTATGGAGAATGTTCACTTGAAGGACGTGTGACACTGTCCAGTACTGTCTTTAGGGTGATATGTCCACTCACAAGACGAGTGACACTGTCCAATAGTCCAAGTTGACAAATAGGCAGCAGAGAGTTTGCATAAATGGGGAGAAATCAAACTGGGGAAGCGTCACGAGCAGTGTTCCACAGGGGTCAGTGTTGGGCCCCCTGCTGTTTACAATATACATAAACGACATAGATGAGGGCATAAAGAGCGACATCAGCAAGTTTGCCGATGACACCAAAATAGGCCGTCGAATTCATTCTGACGAGGACATTAGAGCACTCCAGGAAGATTTGAATAGACTGATGCAGTGGTCGGAGAAGTGGCAGATGCAGTTTAATATAGACAAATGCAAAGTTCTAAATGTTGGACAGGACAGTAACCATGCCACATATAAACTAAATAATGTAGATCTTAATATTACGGATTGTGAAAAAGATTTAGGAGTACTGGTTAGCAGTAATCTGAAACCAAGACAACAGTGCATAAGTGTTCGCAATAAAGCTAATAGAATCCTTGGCTTCATATCAAGAAGCATAAATAATAGGAGTCTTCAGGTTGTTCTTCAACTCTATACATCCTTGGTTAGGCCTCATTTAGATTATGCTGCACAGTTCTGGTCACCGTATTACAGAATGGATATAAATGCTCTGGAAAACGTACAGAGGAGGATGACAAAGTTGATCCCATGTATCAGAAATCTTTCCTATGAGGATAGACAAAGGGCCCTGAATCTGCACTCTCTAGAAAGACGTAGAATTAGGGGGGATATGATTGAGGTGTATAAATGGAAGACAGGAATAAATAAAGGGGATGTAAATAGTGTGCTGAAAATATCTAGCCTAGACAGGACTCGCAGCAATGGTTTTAAGTTAGAAAAATTTCAGATTCAGGAAGGATATAGGAAAGTACTGGTTTGGTAATAGAGTTGTGGATGAGTGGAACAAACTCCCAAGTACAGTTATAGAGGCCAGAACGTTGTGTAGCTTTAAAAATAGGTTGGATAAATACATGAGTAGGTGTGGGTGGGTGTGAGTTGGACCTGATTAGCATGTGCTGCTAGGTCAATTGCCGTGTTTCTTGGGTGAATGTGACCTGACCTGACTAGGTTGGGGCATTGGCTTAAGCCGGTAGGAGACTTGGAGCTGCCTGGCACGGGCCAGTAGGCCTTCTGCAGTGTTCCTTCTTTCTTATGTTCTTATATATAGATATTTTTACATCCGTATTATGACATATTACACCCGTATAATTGCACATTATAGACGTATTTCTTTGTCATTGACTGCTGCCATAGGTATTATCACCTTAATGGTATTAAGTACCCACATGTTGATAAATAAGACAAGTTGAACACCTGGGTATCTGGGTATCTCTCTGTGAAGACAGATACCCAGGAGATGGAGGAATTTTGAGGCGTTTAGTTTCCCAGACTTGAGTGAGGAATCTTCTAGGTTGGACTAAACTAGATTCGTCACTCAGGACTGATAGGTGTCGAGTCCCTTAGCTTTGAGAAAAGTAAAAGATGTGCGAATCCATTCCATTGTTTTATCAAGATTCAGGAACTTAACACCTATCAAGGCTTAGGTATTGCTATATGTATTTATATCGGCATCTTAGTGCTCGTGTATGATTGTAAGTTGATGCTCTGTATGAGTAATGTCTTGTATAATCTGTGTGTGTGTGTTAGTTACCATTTTGTCCTAGGCACATGTTTAGACACTAGGCCTGTTGTATATACGTACATGTGTGTGTATGTGAGTTTGTGTGTGTGTGTGTGTGTGTGTGTATACTCACCTAATTGTGGTTGCAGGGGTCGAGTCTCAGCTCCTGATCCCGCCTCTGCTGGTCGCTACTGGTTTCATACCTATTCTTAAAGCTATGTGTGGATTCTGCCACTACCTCTTCACTGTCCAGGGTTACCTGGAGACGCTTCCGGAGGTCAGCGCCCCCGCGGCCCAGTCACAGACCAGCCCTCGTGGTTGCTGTCTTGATCAATCAAGCTGTCAGTGCCCGCCGTCAGTCATCTAACATATGCACCACAATCCGGCTGATCAGGAACTGCTTTCTGGAAGCTGTCGAGTTCCCTCTTGAAGACAGTCAGGGGTGTGTGTGTGTGTGTGTGTGTGTATCATATCTGTTTGTGTTTGTACTTGCCTAGAGAAGACTGAATGATTTAATTTACATGATTCGTGTCGCATTTTGTGATTTGCTCGTAAAGTGTGAGTAACAT
>NW_027195439.1:0-70000 GCF_038502225.1 Cherax quadricarinatus | reverse complement strand
CGAGGTGTCAGTGTGGTGGCAGGTGTGTGTGTCCCTGGGTTGAAGGGAGCGAGGTGTCAGTGTGGTGGCAGGTGTGTGTGTCCCTGGGTTGAGGGGAGCGAGGTGTCAGTGTGGTGGCAGGTGTGTGTGTCCCTGGGTTGAGGGGAGCGAGGTGTCAGTGTGGTGGCAGGTGTGTGTGTCCCTGGGTTGAGGGGAGTGAGGTGTCAGTGTGGTGGCAGGTGTGTGTGTCCCTGGGTTGAGGGGAACGAGGTGTCAGTGTGGTGGCAGGTGTGTGTGTCCCTGGGTTGAGGGGAACGAGGTGTCAGTGTGGTGGCAGGTGTGTGTGTCCCTGGGTTGAAGGGAGCGAGGTGTCAGTGTGGTGGCAGGTGTGTGTGTCCCTGGGTTGAAGGGAGCGAGGTGTCAGTGTGGTGGTAGGCGAGTGTGTCCCTGAGTTGAAGGGAGTGAGGTGTCAGTGTGGTGGCAGGTGTGTGTGTCCCTGGGTTGAAGGGAGCGAGGTGTCAGTGTGGTGGCAGGTGTGTGTCCCTGGGTTGAAGGGAGCGAGGTGTCAGTGTGGTGGCAGGTGTGTGTCCCTGGGTTGAAGGGAGCGAGGTGTCAGTGTGGTGGCAGGTGTGTGTCCCTGGGTTGAAGGGAGCGAGGTGTCAGTGTGGTGGCAGGTGTGTGTGTCCCTGGGTTGAGGGGAGTGAGGTGTCAGTGTGGTGGTAGGCGAGTGTGTCCCTGGGTTGAGGGGAGTGAGGTGTCAGTGTGGTGGCAGGCATGTGTGTCCCTGGGTTGAGGGGAGCGAGGTGTCAGTGTGGTGGCAGGCGAGTGTGTCCCTGGGTTGAGGGGAGTGAGGTGTCAGTGTGGTGGCAGGTGTGTGTGTCCCTGGGTTGAGGGGAGTGATATGTCAGTGTGGTGGCAGGTGTGTGTGTCCCTGGGTTGAGGGGAGTGAGGTTTCAGTGTGGTGGCAGGCAAGTGTGTCCCTGGGTTGAGGGGAATGAGTTGTCAGTGTGGTGGCAGGTGTGTCTGTCCCTGGGTTGAGAGGAGCGAGGTGTCAGTGTGGTGGCAGGTGTGTGTGTCCCTGGGTTGAGGGGAGCGAGGTGTCAGTGTGGTGGCAGGCAAGTGTGTCCCTGGGTTGAGGGGAATGAGTTGTCAGTGTGGTGGCAGCTGTGTGTGTCCCTGGGTTGAGGGGAGCGAGGTGTCAGTGTGGTGGCAGGTGTGTGTGTCCCTGGGCTGAGAGGAGTGAGGTGTCAGTGTGGTGGCAGGTGTGTGTGTCCCTGGGCTGAGAGGAGTGAGGTGTCAGTGTGGTGGCAGGTGTGTGTGTCCCTGGGCTGAGAGGAGTGAGGTGTCAGTGTGGTGGCAGGTGTGTGTGTCCCTGGGCTGAGAGGAGTGAGGTGTCAGTGTGGTGGCAGGTGTGTGTGTCCCTGGGTTGAGGGGAGTGAGGTGTCAGTGTGGTGGCAGGTGTGTGTGTCCTTGGGTTGAGGGGAGTGAGGTGTCAGTGTGGTGGCAGGTGTGTGTGTCCCTGGGCTGAGAGGAGCGAGGTGTCAGTGTGGTGGCAGGTGTGTGTGTCCCTGGGCTGAGAGGAGCAAGGTGTCAGTGTGGTGGCAGGTGTGTGTGTCCCTGGGCTGAGAGGAGTGAGGTGTCAGTGTGGTGGCAGGTGTGTGTGTCCCTGGGTTGAGGGGAGTGAGGTGTCAGTGTGGTGGCAGGTGTGTGTGTCCCTGGGCTGAGAGGAGTGAGGTGTCAGTGTGGTGGCAGGTGTGTGTGTCCCTGGGTTGAGGGGAGTGAGGTGTCAGTGTGGTGGCAGGTGTGTGTGTCCCTGGGCTGAGAGGAGTGAGGTGTCAGTGTGGTGGCAGGTGTGTGTGTCCAGGCCACAATTAGTCTCACTTCACTTACAATGAGTCGCTCACGTGAGCGTTAAAACTCTTGATCAAGTGTTTAGCCCACACCCGCCTGCCCGTGACGCTCTGGCTGTCTCTGAGGGAAGACTACACCTGCTTCCTCCTTAAATTTGGTCCCGTTACTCTGGATGTATATATTTCTACTCACCAGTTGTCTCCCACTGAGGCAGAGTAACCTAAAAAGAAAAGATTTGCTTTTTACATTTAGTAATTTATGCAGGAGAAGGGGTTACTAACCCCTTGCTCCCGGCATTTTAGTCGCCTCTTACAACATGCATGGCTTACGGAGGAAGGATTCTTTTCCATTTCCCTATTGAGTCATTCTGGATATGTTTACATACAAAATATTGAATAGGGTATAACAGGTATATTACATGGATGATGATAATTAAATAATTATTAGTTGTGGTTGATGGGATCAGATCCCCATTTCTTGCCTCACTTCCCCCTAATCATGTATTCACAGTCCCTCTGTAACCTCATGGTTCACCTCTTAAAGCTGTCTATAATATAAGATTTTGCTCATCATTTTAACCCTGGAGGGTTAGTTACCCAGGGTAACCCTGAAAAGTCGGTACATCATTAAGGGACTCTATCTTATTTCCATTGTGGTCCTTTAATCTTCTCCCCCAGGATGCCACCCACACCAGTTGACCAACACCTAGGTACCTGCTTACTGCTAGGTGAACAGAGACAACAGGTGTAAGAAAACATACCGAGTGTTACCACCCTTACCAGGGATCAACCCACAGACACTCAGTGTGTGAGACGTGAGCGTTGCCTAGCAGGCCACGGGACACCGTATGGAATCCATGGATGTGGATGTATGGGATATAACTCAGTTATAATAGGATTTAATCCATGTATTTCTGTACAGAATGTTCATCTATACAACGTTAAGGTTAACCAAGCTATGGCAGTGATTACACTTGAGACCCTCTATACCACTTTAGGATATTTCTTACCTTAATTCTGGGAATCACTGCCCTTGTGGCCAGTCCCATACCAGGCCTCCTGGATACTGGTCTGACCAATCACAGTCAAGTACACTAAGTTAGTCCTTCCACACAACCAAAGATTATTTATTAAAATGAACATAACTAAGCACTAAGTAGGTAGTAGGTTGGTAGACAGCAACCACCCAGGGAGGTACTACCATCCTGTGGTAGTAGGTTGGTAGACAGCAACCACCCAGGGAGGTACTACCATCCTGTGGTAGTAGGTTGGTAGACAGCAACCACCCAGGGAGGTACTACCATCCTGTGGTAGTAGGTTGGTAGACAGCAACCACCTAGGGAGGTACTACCATCCTGTGGTAGTAGGTTGGTAGACAACAACCACCCAGGGAGGTACTACCATCCTGTGGTAGTAGGTTGGTAGACAGCAACCACCCAGGGAGGTACTACCGTCCTGTGGTAGTAGGTTGGTAGACAACAACCACCCAGGGAGGTACTACCATCCTTTGTAGTAGGTTGGTAGACAGCAACCACCTAGGGAGGTACTACCATCCTGCCAAGTGAGTGTAAAACGAAAACCTGTAATTGTTTTACATGATGGTAGGATTGCTGGTGTCCTTTTTTCTGTCTCATGAATATGCAAGATTTCAGATATGTCTTGCTACTTCTACTTACACTTAGGTCACACTACACATACATGTACAAGCATATATATACACACCCCTCTGGGTTTTCTTCTATTTTCTTACTAGTTCTTGTTCTTGTTTATTTCCTGTTATCTCCATGGGGAAGTGGAACAGAATTCTCCCTCCGTAAGCCAAGCATGTTGTAAGAGGCGACTAAAATGCCGGGAGCAAGGGGCTAGTAACCTCTTCTCCTGTATATATTACTAAATGTAAAAGGAGAAACTTTAGTTTTTCCTTTTGGGCCACCCTGCCTCGGTGGGATACGGCCGGTGTATTGAAAGAAAGAAAGAACTAAGCACTAAGTGGGAGGGGTTGGGTTTAATTGGTGTTGTAGGTACAGGAGTAAGCTCTTGGGTACCTTTGGGAAGGGGTGGTATTGATAAGGACCTGCCTTGTATGGGTCAGTAGGCCTTCTGCAGTGTTCCTCCATTCTTATGTTCTTAAACCCATATGGGTCATACAGCACACAACCTAAGAAAATAGAGAAAAATTTAGTGTTGAGGTTGTCAGGTGAATTTTTTAAAGGTTATATACCCTTATCATGTGAGTTGCTTTACCTAAGGACATATTTGCCGTCTATTGCCAGATGTGTTGTTCCTTATGGTGATCTATACTTTATTGATACAGAAAATCCTCCATTTTTGTAAGGGTAATGTTCCTGACGACCCAGTGGTTGAAGAAATATACGAGAAAGTTCACTTGAACATTGACGCAGGTCACAGGGTGTGGTGGAATGTTGAGTGCTCACAAAGTTGCTAACATTCTCACAATAAAATAGGCCTTTTTTTTTATAGGGAACACCTTTGAAAAAGGAGATTCTGAAGAGAAGTTGCAGAGATTGGTGGATAAATTTGGTAGGGTGTGCAAAAGAAGAACATTAAAAGTGAATACAGGAAAGAGTAAGGTAATGAGGATAACAAAAAGATTAGGTGATGAAAGATTGGATATCAGATTGGAGGGAGAGAGTATGGAGGAGGTGAATGTATTCAGTTATTTGGGAGTGGACGTGTCAGCGGATGGGTCTATGAAGGATGAGGTGAATTTATTTATTTATTTATTTAGTAATTTAAGCATACAAACAGAGGTACAAAAAATACAGGTAAGAGCAGCATGCCAAAGCCACTTGTATGCATAGCATTTCGGGCTGGCTTAAAATTAACTTAAGATTAACTAAGCAATGATGTAATCAGTGATAAAACATTATTGTAAACAGATAACAATAAAGCACAAATGAGTATTACAAAGACAGGTCATATGGTTGCATGCATTGCTGTACATAGAATTGATGAGGGGAAAAGGGTGAGTGGTGCACTTAGGAGTCTGTGGAGACAAAGAACTTTGTCCTTGGAGGCAAAGAGCGGAATGTATGAGAGTATAGTTTTACCAACGCTCTTATATGGGTGTGAAGCGTGGGTGATGAATGTTGCAGCGAGGAGAAGGCTGGAGGCAGTGGAGATGTCATGTCTGAGAGCAATGTGTGGTGTGAATATAATGCAGAGAATTCGTAGTTTGGAAGTTAGGAGGAGGTGCGGGATTACCAAAACTGTTGTCCAGAGGGCTGAGGAAGGGTTGTTGAGGTGGTTCGGACATGTGGAGAGAATGGAGCGAAACAGAATAACTTCAAGAGTGTATCAGTCTGTAGTGGAAGGAAGGCGGGGTAGGGGTCGGCCTAGGAAAGGTTGGAGGGAGGGGGTAAAGGAGGTTTTGTGTGCGAGGGGCTTGGACTTCCAGCAGGCATGCCTGAGTGTGTTTGATAGGAGTGAATGGAGACAAATGGTTTTTAATTCCTGACGTGCTGTTGGAGTGTGAGCAAAGTAACATTTATGAAGGGATTCAGGGAAACCGGCAGGCCGGACTTGAGTCCTGGAGATGGGAAGTACAGTGCCTGCACTCTGAAGGAGGGGTGTTAATGTTGCAGTTTAAAAACTGTAGTGTAAAGCACCCTTCTGGCAAGACAGTGATGGAGTGAATGATGGTGAAAGTTTTTCTTTTTCGGGTCACCCTGCCTTGGTGGGCCACCCTGCCTTGGTGGACCACCCTGCCTTGGTGGGCCACCCTGCCTTGGTGGGCCACCCTGCCTTGGTGGACCACCCTGCCTTGGTGGGCCACCCTGCCTTGGTGGACCACCCTGCCTTGGTGGACCACCCTGCCTTGGTGGACCACCCTGCCTTGGTGGGCCACCCTGCCTTGGTGGACCACCCTGCCTTGGTGGGCCACCCTGCCTTGGTGGACCACCCTGTCTTGGTGGACCACCCTGCCTTGGTGGGCCACCCTGCCTGGGTGCACCACTCTGCCTGGGTGGACCACCCTGCCTTGGTGGGCGACCCTGCCTTGGTGCACCACTCTGCCTGGGTGGACCACCCTGCCTTGGTGGGCCACCCTGCCTTGGTGGGAATCGGCAGTGTATTAATAAAAAAAAAAATTGAAAAAACAAAATTAGTGGATGAGCTATGATGCTTTATTGTGCAGTATAATGTAAGCATGTGTTCATTTGAAAATACTGTACTTAATAATTTTTGAAAGGTAACTTCACTTAACACTATTCATATGTTATTTTTGTTTTTTCTTGCAGAAGCGGTGGGATTTCATGCGCAAGGCTGTGAGGAAGTTAGTAACATATGATGTTCCTGATGGCTACAGTGTTGGGCTGGTTGTGTTTGACTCCATTGCAGCCACCAAATACCCCTTGACTACACTCACTGATGGTGCCACTAGGGAGAAGGTGGGCTCTTCGCTGCCCCGCAATCCTTCGCAGGAAGGCGAACACAAGAGGTGCATTGTGTGTGGCCTGCGTGAGGCCCTCCGCTTGCTTCGTCAAGATGGCCCTGGTGGACACATTGTCATGGTGACAGGTGGGAGTGGTAGTCTTGCTGAATCTGAAGCTACAGAGGCTATGCACATGCTATCAGATTCTAGTGTGTCACTCCATGCCATCATATACCCACTCACTGAGAAATACCCTAGACCTAATGCAGGGTTAGAGACATTGGCAACACGATCTGGAGGCCACAACTTCATTGTTCCTGATGAAGGTATTGGTGCCGATTCTAAGCTAGGAATGTACTACAACTTGCTGGATTCATTATACCATACCCTGAGTGCTGTGGCTGGTCGCTCTGTTCTGCCAGTTAAAGTTCACTCAGCAGAGCATCCTGGAGGTAAAGTACCAGTGTCAGAGGGCAGCTTCCTTGTGGATCCAGCTTTAGGGGCTGACACAGTCTTTGCTATCTTCTACTATGATGTTGCCCATGTTGGTAACCTAATTCACCTAGTGAGTCCTCAGGGTCAAGTCATCGACACAGCTAATATGCAAAAAGAAGACGCCAACATCAATATGATCACTGTACGGCTGGCCGAGGCGCAGGTCACTCCTGGACTATGGCAGTACAAGGTGGGAAATAGAGCAGATTCTCATCAGGCCCTCTATGTACAGGTTACCTCCCGCCCACGCCTGCGACCTGGTGCACCCCGTGTCAATGCCAGGGCATGGACAAGTCATTCTATGGGAATTGTCAATGCCAGCGATATATCCAGACCTCTTGCTCTGTACACAGAAGTGGTTGCAGGTGTGGCTGGTGTGGAGTCAGCCACAGTCACTGCCACCATCACCAGACTTGGTTACACCAACAATGGCACTCATCATCCTCCTCTCAAGGTCAACTTGTTTGATAATGGGCTAACAGGTCAGTATTTGTGCTATATCATGTACCATATTTAATACATTAAAGACAGTTGAATATAAAATATATATTACCTGTGAAATATGTGACTGATCTCTAGACAAGACCAGTCATGGATGTGGTAACACTTTTCAGATCTATCATGCTGTTCATTACTTATTTTCATGTCTAAATTCATTTTGTATTGCAGGTCCAGACATGATGCGTGGTGATGGGGTGTACTCTCGGTACGTGCCATGGCTGGTGGCTGGCAAGTACAGTGTGACAGTGCATGTGCAGGGTGAGGTGGAAGGTAACAAGTTTGTGCGTCATGTAAGACTGGGTATGGTAGATGTTGTGGGTACTCCACCAGTTCGTGATGCACTCCCGCCTGCCAGGGTTGTTGATCTCCGTGCTGCTCTACTTCCAAACACTGTCAATCAGGTGGGCTTTACCTGGACAGCACCCGGAGGTGACCTTGACTATGGAACAGCTGATCGCTATGTCGTGATGGCTTCACAAAAGCAGCATGATCTGAGTGAGGGTGGAGGCAATCTCTTGGAGGGATGGGCAGCACCAATAGCCTCTCCAGGAGTGCAACAGCACACTGTAACATGGCGTGAGTATGACACTGTCAGCTATCTCACACTGTATGCTGTAGATGAAGAAGGGAACACAGCAACTTTGAGTAATATTGTGACAGTATTCGTGCGAGCCCCACCCACTACCACTCCAGCTCCACCATCTTTAGCACCACCTGTTGTTCCTGCCAACGTCTCAGCAGTCAAAGAGGGTGCTGCCCCAGTTTTGACTACTCTTGACACTCGACAACTGGCTGTGGTGTTTGGGTGTGTTGGTGGTTTCATTGTGGTGGTGACAATCATTGTGTGTTATTGTACAGCTGCTCACCGACGCAATAATAAATCTGCTGCCACCAAGAAGGTCCATGAAGCTCCAGATGCCTACAGTGTCACAGTCACTGTTGCCTCTAAAGGTACTGACTTCCCTGAGGGAAAGGATGCTTTGAAGGATGGCATGAAGAAGGAATACATTAGTCCTGTGGAGTCATGGTCTGCATCTCAGCTGCTGAGCAGCCACCATGACACTAAGAGAGGAAGTGTGTCAGCACGCTCAGACAACACCTCTGACCACAGTGCCTCTACCAAGAAGAGTTATGGAGGATCTTCTGGGGCTATGGACTACTATGGTGATGCAAACCAGTATCAGTACCGCCATGCTGGCTTTCCAGATCACTACCCACCCCCTACTGATGGCTACCCCACTCCTACTGAGGGTTACCCAGTTTCTGCTGAAGGGTATCCAAGTGAGGCATATCCTGTACCACTTGAGACGCGCTCCTACATCAGCTCCCAGCCATCAGACTCCTTCCTGTCTGTGTCATGTGACCTGCTGCCATCTTCCAATGGACCTCCAGCTTATGCTGCTTATCCTTCTTACGACTCCTCCCTGAGGTCGACTAAGGTGCCACCACCCATCCCACCAAAGCCAAAGGTGCTGTACACTCCTGAACCTTATGTATATGACACCAACTCCCTGGACCCTCATTCCTCGACTCCTTCTGTTGCCTCAGAGAAGCGCGTGCGGAATGTAACCATGGTATAATGGATATTACCACTTACATCAACCATGATGAGAGCTTTGGCATTATTAGTGATAGTTTTACATTTAATAGCAGAAACAATGCATTGTGCATAACAGACAATTTAACCAGTGTGCTGGAAATATGCTGACACTGCCAGGCAAGTTAATAGCTGGAGAATTAGACACACATGCAACATCTGTGTATCTGTATTTGTAGACATTGCACATGTGTCTAATTCTTCATCTTGTCAGTATTGCATACAATTCATGTACAAGTTAGTTATTCCCCACATTTAGTTATTAAATGCACTGGTACTATTTATGTCAGCATCAACCTAGAACAATCTGACAGAGGTTTAATACCTGACTCTTATTTTATAATAGGTTAGCAGTGTGTGATGAAGTTCTAAATTACTGCCACAGTGACTGCAGCATCAGTCAGAATTACTTGCACTTGCAGTATAAATGATGTTGCACTTTAAGATGATGCAAGACCGTAAAAAAGTTTAAACGTCACTAGGTGCTGTTACAGAGGAAACAAGTATTATGGTAAAAGTATTGCTTGTAGACATTGAGTCACCTGTGCTAGTGAAAAATATGTACCTGTTTCTGTTGTAAAGATGTTTTGTGGTGACAGATGAAATTATGCTGGCAAGGTGGTGCACAAGATAGTGAGAATGTTAATGCAAGCATTGCAATATTGGGTGACACAACACATGGGGAGGGGGGGCAAAGAAGTGCCAAATTCTGAGATTGCAGACGGTTGGGGGAGACTGAAAATACACATAAAACTAGTACATAGGAGAAAGAGAAGCTTACAACAATGTTTCAGTCTGACTTGGACCATTTACAAAGTCACGCTATGACTTTGTAAATGGCCCAAGTCGGACCAAAATGTCATCATAAACATCTCTTGTGTGCGAGTTATTTGTGTATTGTTCCAGTCACAGTATTGTGACTTTTTGTTCTTTCTTGACTGACCATAGAACAACAGAAGCGGCCATATCTAGAATCCCACAACCTACTCCTCAACACAGATTAAACTATTATATATTCCACCCTGGTCGTTCAGGTCTTAAACAGTATTATTTCATGGGATAACTGGTGTCTGCAAGTGGTTTAGTAGACTCACGAAATCGTAATGCCATGATTGCAAACAAACCATACCATGGACGGGGATAGAACCCGCGATCAGAGAGTCTCTGATTGCGGGTTCTATCCCCATCCATGGTATGGTTTGGTTTAGTAGACTTATCCCTTTGTCAGTTGGTGGGATATTTGCCTCTAGTCACTACTCTGCATTAAATGACAATCTTTGTTTGTGTCACACCTGAATGTTATATGTAGTCTTTTTTATGCCATATATTTAAGATATTTTTGTGCAATTGTGTAAATAGTGTATATAAAATGTTTTTTCCATTTATACGAATTTGTAAATTTTGTATGTAAATAAAGTTGAAAGATTGAAAGGGCTTCTTTTTTAACTTCAGAGCCGTCATGAAGAAAATTTTGAAGAACCTATGAATGCAATATTGTTGATTGTATACACTACCAATGAGTGAATAAGATGTATCTGCAACAGTTTATTGCCAAAACATTTTACCTCCACAGCTCGCTTCTTCAGTCAAATGCAGTATAACACTGAAGGCATTAGGCAATCAGTCCTTCAGCTTGAAGCAGAGGCATACAACCGAACCTTATATACTGGAGTAGTAATTTGGTGTAGCAGCTGAAGTTAGCATCACAAGTGAGCATGGCCCACTAGTGGAAGCAGTCTTAGACCATGTTAAACACTTGTTTAGCAAAGGAGTAACAGAAGAGTTCCCCTGCACTAAGTACCATGGTGTTGCTGCACAAGACTAGTACCCCTCAAGTGAGGTTCCTTGATGCTGGTGAGGGGCTCTTGATCTAGGGAACTGGATCAGTGCTCCAATTCCCTGAATGCTTTCCATCTCTTCCCCCCACACAGGCATGATACAATCCTTACGGGCTTAGCACTTCCCCATGATAATTATAAACCCATCAAAACTTATTGAAACAAAATCATTAAAGAGCCTATAGAATATCTAACATATTTCCTTGAAGTCTTTATTTAGATCTGAGGCAGTGAATCTCCATCTTATATAAAAATGATAAAAATCATTTTTTTTTCGAACTTTAATATCTCCCATTTCCCAGTCACTATGTGATACCCATCACTTTAATGTTTTCTCTTGATTAAAATCCCCTCAAGGAAGGTTCCTTGATGTTAGTGAGGGGCTCTTGATTTAGGGAATTGGATCCGTGCTCCAGTTCCCCGAATTAAGCCTGAATGCCTTCCACATCCCCCCCCCAGGCGCTGTATAATCCTCCGGGTTTAGCGCTTCCCCTTGATTATAATAATAATAATAATAATCTTGATTAAAATTAATAATAAAAACCTGACATTAAACATTGTCATTAAATGTCATTCAGACCCGTACAACCACAAGTGAGTACAATTCATGCACTTGTTAGTTAAATTAGGCGCTATACTTGTAAAGATTATAAACTAGTAAGCAGATACATGTACAGTGGACCCCCGGTTAACGATATTTTTTCACTCCAGAAGTATGTTCAGGTGCCAGTACTGACCGAATTTGTTCCCATAAGGAATATTGTGAAGTAGATTAGTCCATTTCAGACCCCCAAACATACACGTACAAACACACTTACATAAATACACTTACATAATTGGTTGCATTGGGAGGTGATCGTTAAGCGGGGGTCCACTGTATATGCATATACGTACATGTATATACATGTAGAAATTAAGACATTGTGTAGTTTTAAAAATAGGTTAGATAAATACATGAGTGGGTGTGAGTTGGACCTGACTAGCTTGTGCTACTAGGTGGAATGCTGTGCTCCTCCCTTAAGTGACGTGTCTGACCTCACTAGGTCAATGAGGTCAAACGGTCAGTGAGAATTGGACCTGCCTCACAAAAGCCAGTAGACCTGTTGCTAGTCAGGGCATGTACATTTGCTAGCTATAATAGCCTAATTGACGATATTTTTTCTGATATACTTAGAGGAACTGTGTCTGCCTCATCTTGCAGCTCCCTCATAGAAGATCTAGCTAACTGTGTCTGCCTCATCTTGCAGCTCCCTCATAGAAGATCTAGCTAACTAATTTATCTATCATCATCAAGTATTTTCCACCAACATGATACTAAAATTATTAAGCAACAAAATTCTAGTCTACATCAAAATTTAATTTGAAATATTACTTATTTTGTATGTTTATATATACGTATATATATATATATATATATATATATATATATATATATATATATATATATATATATATATATATATATATATATATATATATATATATATATATATATATATTTATTTTATATATAATGGGGTCCACCTCTTGTGTAAATTGTGGGACCCATAGCCTCGGAGAAGTGCATAAAAAGGCTTCAAGGAGGAATATTTGGATTTCTTCCTGAAGCCGTTTGAATATTCCACTTCCCCTACCACCCCATCTTTTAGTATATATTTTTTTACCAATAGGAATATTTTATTACATAATATGATACAGAAGATTTAGGAGATACATTATATATATATATATATATATATATATATATATATATATATATATATATATATATATATATATATATATATATATATATATATATATATATATATATATATATATATATATATATATATATATATATATATATATATATATATATATATATATATATATATATATATATATATGCAAAACAACCACTGTGAAAGAATAGAGAAATTCCAAGCACTTTCGTGACTACTCACATTATCAAGGAACTATGAAAGTAAAGCATCCAAGGAAGGTATATAAGGGGTCTGGCCAACACCTCACTATCAGATCCCACAACGGTTAAACACCTGACGCGCGCCGGCCCAACTGGACAGGTCCTTTGCATAACCCACCAACAATCTATTCTACCCAAGAAAATTTTAAAAATTATTATTTGTCAAGTGTATTATTAAATTCTTCCCAAATTCTATTAATTATAAATGGATCTAATTTATATAAACCAAAGGAAATATTCATATTATTGTCAAAACTGCTTTTTATGAAACAAGATTCAATTATATTCCTGTCGACCATGGACTTGCTTGATACAACTTTCTCAACTTTTTGAAAATCAATTGGATGGTTAAAATCTCTTACATGAATAAATAGAGCATTGGAATCTTGTCCAGTTCTAATGCAATATTTATGTTGTTTTAATCTTAGTTCGAGACTTTTACCAGTTTGACCGTAATAAACTTTATCGCAAATTTTACAAGGAATCTTATAGACACATCCATCAGTATTTTGGGGGGAATTCTTTATCAAAAGTTTTTTACTGTATCAAGATTTTTGAATACAACTTTAATATTAAAAGTCTTAAGAAGAGAAGGCATATCAACCAAGTTTTCATGGTAAGGGAGAACCAACATATTTTTAGTTGAATAAGGCTGGTTGTCCCTTTTTGGATTGTAAAAAGTATTTCTAGCAACTTTAAAAGATTTATCAATCACATTTCTTGGGTATTTTAAATCATTACCTATTTCATAAATTTTGGATATTTCCTCATCTATGAACTCTGGACTACAAATTCGTAAAGCTCTCAAAAACATTGATGAGAAAACAGACAGTTTGACTCTATCTTGATGCGAGGAATAATAGTGGACATAGGAACAGTTATTTGTAGGTTTTCTGTAAATTTTAAATTTGAATTCATTATTACCCTTAATAATTAAAACATCTAGAAAAGGCAATGAGTTATTTTCTTCAAACTCAACAGTAAAGTTTATAGAATGGGCTAAGCTATTTAATTTTCCAAGAAAATGGTGTATATCTACATTTTTGGGCATAAGACACAAAATATCATCAACATATCTGAACCATTTAGCTCTATTAGGGAGGATTGTGTTAAGCAACCTTGTTTCAAAAAATTCCATGTATAGGTTACTAAGAACAGGTGAAAGAGGATTTCCCATTGCCATACCAAACTTCTGAGTGTAAAACTTATCATTAAATACAAATTTTGCATCAACAATGCAAAGTTTAATAAGTTTAATGATAGTAGGAACTGGCAATGGTAAATCATAGTTAACGAGTTCTTCAGATAAGAAACTTAATAAATCATCAACAGGAACTTTCGTAAACAAGGAAGTAACATCAAAACTAACCATGTTAAAATCATTTAAGTCAGTCAAGGAGCTTAATTTATCAACCAAGTCTATGTTGTTTTTAACATTAAAGTTAGAAATTTTGCCAACAATAGGGCTCAAAATATCAACAAACCATTTGGATAATTTATATGAAACTGACCCTATGGAGCTAATAATTGGTCTGACTGGATTCCCTGGTTTGTGTGTTTTTATTAGTCCATACATGTAAGGCAAAAATGGATTAGTGGAAGTAAATTGTTTGACTAATTCATCTTTGCCTTTCAGTAGAAGTTTTATTGTTTTATTGAAATTGCTGTTAACGGTTTCTAAGGGATTTTTCCTAAGTTTAGAATAGGTTTCAGTATCATCTAAGAGATTATTAATTTTTTCTTGGTAATCATTTTCTTTCATAATTACTATTGCATTTATTTTGTCTGCTTTAGTAAGGCGCAAATTTTTATTGTTATTAAGTGTATCATAAGACTTAAAGAATCTTTGAGGGCAATTGGGAATGTTTGGTTTTAACATAGAGCTATATACCATTCCTTTACTAATATTAATTTCATCAGAGGATAAATCAGAAAATTTTTCAAAGTTACAAAAGGCTTTTGCAATTTCAACATTATTAAGTTTTTTTGAAGTTGCAAAACTTAGGCCAAAACCTAGAGCAGCAGTTGTATGTTTGTCTAAAATTTCATCTGATAAGTTAATTACAAAATTGTTATTAGCATGCTTTGTCCAATCACTATTTTCAATTAAAATGTCTAATTTTCTTTGTAGTTTGCTCTTGAGTTCATTACAAATTCTTCTGAGTTTATTATAGCAATGATCCAACATACTGTGTTTCCATTCTGATGGAATGGCCTGATTAAAAGAGTATTTTTTGTTTCTCAATATTTTGAATGCTTCCTTCTCCTGTATTTTAGTTATTTCAATATGTTTCTGAAGAATAATTCTCATAAAATCATCAAAAGGACGATCTCTCATGTCAAGGAGTCTATTGGGTAAAAGAGACTTGGGCAGAACTTGTTCATTTAAACAATTTTTTAAAAAATTAAGTCGAATTTTTAACTTGTGGGACTTGATCAGTGCAGAAGAAAACTGTGAAACAAAAGATATATGATTAGGAAAGCTTATCGAGAACATTCTGAAGAGTCGTGTGGTATCCATTAATGCAATAAGATCACAGTAAACAGGTGATTTCAAAATATGCAAAACAACCACTCCATGGTCGACAGGAATATAATTGAATCTTGTTTCATAAAAAGCAGTTTTGACAATAATATTTTATAATAGAATTTGGGTAGAATTTAATAATACACTGGACAAATAAATAGCTTGGGGGTGAGTTTTGCAAAGGACCTGTCCAAGTTGGCTCGCCGCGCGTCACGTGTTTAACCGTTGTGGGATCTGATAGTGAGGTGCTGGCCGGACCCCTTATATAGCTTCCTTGGATGCTTTACTTTCATAGTTCCTTGATAATGTGAGTAGTCACGAAAGCGCTTGGAATTTCTCTATTCTTTTAGAGTGGTTGTTTTGCATATTTTGAAATCACCTGTTTACTGTGATCTTATTGCATATATATATATATATATATATATATATATATATATATATATATATATATATATATATATATATATATATATATATATATATATATATATATATATATATATATATATATATATATATATATATATATATATACATAATATTTCATTTCACAATACCTTTTATGAGAGGAAATAAAACAAGAGGAGCAAAATTGAAAATAAGAGGAAAGTCAATTAGGTTGTGTCGTGAGGCATTGATAGTAGGTCTTGTAGAATGCGTAGTGAGGCAGTGATAGTAGGTCTTGTAGAATGCGTAGTGAGGCAGTGATAGTAGGTCTTGTAGAATGCGTAGTGAGGCAGTGACAGTAGGTCTTGTAGGTTGTGTACTGAGGCAGTGACAGTAGGTCTTGTAGGTTGTGTACTGGGGCAGTGACAGTAGGTCTTGTAGGTTGTGTACTGGGGCAGTGACAGTAGGTCTTGTAGGTTGTGTACTGAGGCAGTGACAGTAGGTCTTGTAGGTTGTGTAGTGAAGCAGTGATAGTATGTCTTGTAGGTTGTGTACTGAGGCAGTGATAGTGGATCATGCATGCTGTGTTCTGAAGTAGTAATTGATAATGTGGGCTGTGTACTGTGGCAGTGACTGTAGACAGTGATAGTGCAGGTTGTGTTCTGTGGCAGTGATATACACCTAAGTAGATTACATGAAATTTAACCCTTAACGAAACTTCAGAAAAAATTAGGTACCTATGTGACAGTCTTTCTACACCTACTGCCCCTTTTTTGCCTTGCAGTAAATAGAAACCTGTGTGTTAGTCTCCTTTCACCTGCTTCCCCTGTTCACTTAGCAGTAAATATGTTCCTGGGTATTAGTCGACTGTTCTAGGTGGCACCTACCCTATACAAAATTAAGCTTTGAGCGATGAGCGATGGCATGATAACATCCCTTACACCTCATATATCAAGCTATCTAATAATAGTTCATGCCGGAATAGGATAATTAGTTACTGTTGAGTTATTGATCAACGTAGCCAGAGTGTTAGTGTTTCCCAAGTTCCACTACATTAATGGTATATAATACCGAAATATTGATAAAGAAGAGACATGTGTAACCTCTAAGTACCTTTACTGTTAGAGCTGTACCGCTAACTAGTAGCTGATTCAACCAAACAAAATGAATGAATACGGAGGAAATACTGGAGAGGTAATATGAGGTGGTCAGTCCCCTCACCCTTGTTTAGAAGGGCTCAGTTTCTCAGCTTTGATAAATCTGAAGCAGTAGCTTGAAGATGGCTAGGGGACTGATGACCTCAAATTACCTCTCTCTTTTTACAATTTTTATTCCTTGTATTGGACTGAAAAAACCACAGGTTGGGGATACGTATCGTTACCTATTACTGATGAGTCATAGGTATTCAAGGTGATTAAAACAAATCTATGTTATATATTCTTGTTAATGTTTTTCATCCTGTCTTTTCCTCCTCTGGGAGTCTGAAGTATTTACTCACTAAACAAACTTCGTTGCAGTAAACACATTAATTGGCCACTAACGAGCAGTTAGTTATGTAAACTAACATGCTGTTTGTTGAGGTTGTTTCCGTACAGGGTACGGAAACAACCTCAACAAATTTAATGTAGTAAGATGTAACTGATGTTTCAAGATGTAACTCAGTTTTGTTCCTGGAGTTTACCTGGAGGGGGTTTCGGGGGTCAACGCCCCCGCGGCCCGGTCTGAGACTAGGCCTTATGGTGGATCAGGGTCTGATCAACCAGGCTGTTACTGCTGGCCGCGCGCAAGCTGACTTACGAACCACAGCCCGGTTGGTCAGGTACTGACATTATGTGCTTGGCCAGTGCCTTCTTTGAAGACAGTCAGGGGTCTATTGGTAATCCCCCTTATGTATGCTAGGAGGCAATTGAACTGTCTTGGACCCGGGACACTTATTTTATTGTCTCTCAGTGTACTCGTGGCGCCCCTGCTTTTCATCGGGGAAATGTTGCATCTCCTGCCGAGTCTTTTGCTTTCACATGGAGTGATTTTTGTGTGCAGGTTTAGTACCAATCCCTCCAGGACCTTCCAGGTGAATATTATCGTGTATCTCTCTTGCCTCAAGGACCTTCAACCGTTCCCAGTAGTTTAGGATGCCTTATCGCACTTACATGTGCCGTGAAAGTTATTTGTACACTCTCCAGGTCTGCAATGTCGCCAGACTTGAAGGGGGCCGTTAGTGTACAGTATTCCCAGCCTAGATAGCACAAGCGATTTGAAGAGAATCATCATGGGCTTGTCGTCCCTAGTTTTGAAGGTTCTCATTATCCATCCTATCATTTTCCTAGCAGATGAGGTAGATACATTGTTGTGGTCTTTGAAAGCGAGATCCTCTGACATTATCACTCCCAGGTCCTTCACATTACTTTTCCGCTCTATTGTATGGTTAGAATTTTTGGTATACCCAGACACATTTTTAATTTCTTCAAGTTTTCCATATCTGAGGAGTTGAAAGTTCTCCTCGTTGAACTTCATATTGTTTTGAGTGGCCCATTCGAAGATTTGATTGATGTCTGCTTGGAGTCTCGCGGTGTCTTCGATGGAGGTCACTGTCATGGTGATCCGGGTGTCATCCGCAAAGGAAGACACTGAACTATGGCTTACATCTCTGTCTATGTCAGAAATGAGGATGAGGAATAGAATGGGAACTAGTACTGTGCCTTGTGGAACAAAGCTTTTTACCATGTCTACCTGGGACTTTACTCTCTTTACTATTACTCTTTGTGTTCTATTTGTCAGGAAGTTGTAGATCCATCTACCAACTTTTCCCATTATTCCTTTATCCCGCATTTTGTGTGCTATTACACCATGGTCACACTTGTCGAAAGCTTTTGCAAAGTCTGTGCATACTACATCTGTATTTAAAAATATACATGACTCTGCTTAAAGGACTTAATTTTAAATGAGTTCTTACTAATTAACCAGTTTTACCAATTCGACACGATATATATATATATATATATATATATATATATATATATATATATATATATATATATATATATATATATATATATATATATATGTATATATATATATATGTATATATATATATATATATATATAGTAGGTTGGTAGACAGCAACCACCCAGGGAAGTACTACCGTCCTGCCAGATGACTGTGAAACAAAAACCTGTAACTGTTTTGCATGATGGTAGGATTGCTGGTTTCTTTTTCTGTCTCATAAACACGCTAGATAACAGGGATATCTTGCTACTCCTACTTACACTTTGGTCACACTTCACAGACACGCACATGCATATATATATATATATACATACATCTAGGTTTTTCTCCTTTTTCTAAATAGCTCTTGTTCTTTTTTATTTCTTCTATTGTCCATGGGGAAGTGGAAAAGAATCTTTCCTCCGTAAGCCATGCGTGTCGTATGAGGCGACTAAAATGCCGGGAGCAATGGGCTAGTAACCCCTTCTCCTGTATACAATTACTAAAAAAGAGAAGAAGAAAAACTTTATAAAACTGGGTTGTTTAAATGTGCGTGGATGTAGTGCGGATGACAAGAAACAGATGATTGCTGATGTTATGAATGAAAAGAAGTTGGATGTCCTGGCCCTAAGCGAAACAAAGCTGAAGGGGGTAGGAGAGTTTCAGTGGGGGGAAATAAATGGGATTAAATCTGGAGTATCTGAGAGAGTTAGAGCAAAGGAAGGGGTAGCAGTAATGTTAAATGATCAGTTATGGAAGGAGAAAAGAGAATATGAATGTGTAAATTCAAGAATTATGTGGATTAAAGTAAAGGTTGGATGCGAGAAGTGGGTCATAATAAGCGTGTATGCACCTGGAGAAGAGAGGAATGCAGAGGAGAGAGAGAGATTTTGGGAGATGTTAAGTGAATGTATAGGAGCCTTTGAACCAAGTGAGAGAGTAATTGTGGTAGGGGACTTGAATGCTAAAGTAGGAGAAACTTTTAGAGAGGGTGTGGTAGGTAAGTTTGGGGTGCCAGGTGTAAATGATAATGGGAGCCCTTTGATTGAACTTTGTATAGAAAGGGGTTTAGTTATAGGTAATACATATTTTAAGAAAAAGAGGATAAATAAGTATACACGATATGATGTAGGGCGAAATGACAGTAGTTTGTTGGATTATGTATTGGTAGATAAAAGACTGTTGAGTAGACTTCAGGATGTACATGTTTATAGAGGGGCCACAGATATATCAGATCACTTTCTAGTTGTAGCTACACTGAGAGTAAAAGGTAGATGGGATACAAGGAGAATAGAAGCATCAGGGAAGAGAGAGGTGAAGGTTTATAAACTAAAAGAGGAGGCAGTTAGGGTAAGATATAAACAGCTATTGGAGGATAGATGGGCTAATGAGAGCATAGGCAATGGGGTCGAAGAGGTATGGGGTAGGTTTAAAAATGTAGTGTTAGAGTGTTCAGCAGAAGTTTGTGGTTACAGGAAAGTGGGTGCAGGAGGGAAGAGGAGCGATTGGTGGAATGATGATGTAAAGAGAGTAGTAAGGGAGAAAAAGTTAGCATATGAGAAGTTTTTACAAAGTAGAAGTGATGCAAGGAGGGAAGAGTATATGGAGAAAAAGAGAGAAGTTAAGAGAGTGGTGAAGCAATGTAAAAAGAGAGCAAATGAGAGAGTGGGTGAGATGTTATCAACAAATTTTGTTGAAAATAAGAAAAAGTTTTGGAGTGAGATTAACAAGTTAAGAAAGCCTAGAGAACAAATGGATTTGTCAGTTAAAAATAGGAGAGGAGAGTTATTAAATGGAGAGTTAGAGGTATTGGGAAGATGGAGGGAATATTTTGAGGAATTGTTAAATGTTGATGAAGATAGGGAAGCTGTGATTTCGTGTATAGGGCAAGGAGGAATAACATCTTGTAGGAGTGAGGAAGAGCCAGTTGTGAGTGTGGGGGAAGTTCGCGAGGCAGTAGGTAAAATGAAAGGGGGTAAGGCAGCCGGGACTGATGGGATAAAGATAGAAATGTTAAAAGCAGGTGGGGATATAGTTTTGGAGTGGTTGGTGCAATTATTTAATAAATGTATTGAAGAGGGTAAGGTACCTAGGGATTGGCAGAGAGCATGCATAGTTCCTTTGTATAAAGGCAAAGGGGATAAAAGAGAGTGCAAAAATTATAGGGGGATAAGTCTGTTGAGTGTACCTGGTAAAGTGTATGGTAGAGTTATAATTGAAAGAATTAAGAGTAAGACGGAGAATAGGATAGCAGATGAACAAGGAGGCTTTAGGAAAGGTAGGGGGTGTGTGGACCAGGTGTTTACAGTGAAACATATAAGTGAACAGTATTTAGATAAGGCTAAAGAGGTCTTTGTGGCATTTATGGATTTGGAAAAGGCGTATGACAGGGTGGATAGGGGGGCAATGTGGCAGATGTTGCAAGTGTATGGTGTAGGAGGTAGGTTACTGAAAGCAGTGAAGAGTTTTTACGAGGATAGTGAGGCTCAAGTTAGAGTATGTAGGAAAGAGGGAAATTTTTTCCCAGTAAAAGTAGGCCTTAGACAAGGATGTGTGATGTCACCGTGGTTGTTTAATATATTTATAGATGGGGTTGTAAGAGAAGTAAATGCGAGGGTCTTGACAAGAGGCGTGGAGTTAAAAGATAAAGAATCACACACAAAGTGGGAGTTGTCACAGCTGCTCTTTGCTGATGACACTGTGCTCTTGGGAGATTCTGAAGAGAAGTTGCAGAGATTGGTGGATGAATTTGGTAGGGTGTGCAAAAGAAGAAAATTAAAGGTGAATACAGGAAAGAGTAAGGTTATGAGGATAACAAAAAGATTAGGTGATGAAAGATTGAATATCAGATTGGAGGGAGAGAGTATGGAGGAGGTGAGCGTATTCAGATATTTGGGAGTGGACGTGTCAGCGGATGGGTCTATGAAAGATGAGGTGAATCATAGAATTGATGAGGGAAAAAGAGTGAGTGGTGCACTTAGGAGTCTGTGGAGACAAAGAACTTTGTCCTTGGAGGCAAAGAGGGGAATGTATGAGAGTATAGTTTTACCAACGCTCTTATATGGGTGTGAAGCGTGGGTGATGAATGTTGCAGCGAGGAGAAGGCTGGAGGCAGTGGAGATGTCATGTCTGAGGGCAATGTGTGGTGTGAATATAATGCAGAGAATTCGTAGTTTGGAAGTTAGGAGGAGGTGCGGGATTACCAAAACTGTTGTCCAGAGGCCTGAGGAAGGGTTGTTGAGGTGGTTCGGACATGTAGAGAGAATGGAGCGAAACAGAATGACTTCAAGAGTGTATCAGTCTGTAGTGGAAGGAAGGCGGGGTAGGGGTCGGCCTAGGAAGGGTTGGAGGGAGGGGGTAAAGGAGGTTTTGTGTGCGAGGGGCTTGGACTTCCAGCAGGCATGCGTGAGCGTGTTTGATAGGAGTGAATGGAGACAAATGGTTTTTAATACTTGACGTGCTGTTGGAGTGTGAGCAAAGTAACATTTATGAAGGGATTCAGGGAAACCGGCAGGCCGGACTTGAGTCCTGGAGATGGGAAGTACAGTGCCTGCACTCTGAAGGAGGGGTGTTAATGTTGCAGTTTAAAAACTGTAGTGTAAAGCACCCTTCTGGCAAGACAGTGATGGAGTGAATGATGGTGAAAGTTTTTCTTTTTCGGGCCACCCTGCCTTGGTGGGAATCGGCCAGTGTGATAATAAATATATATATATATATATATATATATATATATATATATATATATATATATATATATATATATATATATATATATATATATATATAATGTATCACGTCGAGTCATCCATCATAATATAAATGACGAGAAAAACACACGGCCGCGCGTGAGTATGTAAGGCTCATATTGGACTGTCTCTCACGAAGACACATGTACTATATGTAATAAAACTTCAAAACCTCCATAGATTTACTACCAGATTAATCCCTGAGTAAAGTGAGAAATAATTCACGACGAAATACTTGAAGAAATAACCTTCGCGATCTTAGGATAACGAAAGATCAAGAGGAAACATGATCGCAAAATACAAGATACTCAGAGATATCAACTATTTTATTAATTAAGAGAGATGGGTAAGTGGAGGAGTAAGAAAGAAAGTGGATGTTATAATGATTCAGCCATAAAAATGGCAGAAATACAGTGTGAAGGAAATAAACAAGTGTAGCAAGCTAGAGAAGGTAGTTATGGAGGCGACTACAATGCAGGAATTCAAAGGAAAATATGATATCACAAATGAGAAGTGAGGCCCACAGGAGCCCAGCTTTTCAAGCATACTAACGCATATTAATTTTTCGTCATACTGATTGCCTAATTTATCAGTAAATAATGTGAATGTTATCAGCAAACGAAATAATTTGATTAATAATAATAATAATAAGAATAATAATAATAATAATAATAATAATAATAATAATAATAATAATAATAATAATAATAATAATAATAATAATAATAATAATAATAATAATAATGAAACTGCTATTTCTAAGCATTTTACTGATGTCAACAAGCAAATGAGACTCACGAGCAAATACCAGCAGCAACTGTGACAGCTACAGTGCTGATGATTTACATAAGTCATAACAGCAACAAAACTGCAATAACTCATGTAGCAACAACTGCGTCCATCAGCAACTAGCAGCAAAACAAGAGAGCAACAACTTTTCACGATGCCACAGCAGGAAGCAGTCAGATATTCTACACAGGTTTCCAAGCTGCAATATTTCACACAACTTAAAAACATTTTCTGGTTGTTGACCTCAGATGTAAGTTAGGTTATTATTGGAAGGTGCCTAGGACTGAGATCTTCAGTAAATAGGCGAGAGAGGCTAGATAAATTGTTTTTATCTCTCTCCATTTGTTTTAATGAAAGAGTTAATGACAATGTAGAAAAGAGTTTGTACTGACCACATTTCGCCCACACAGTGGGCTTTATCAAGTCATAAACAGATCTACCTGGGTAAAGAGTACATGAGTATATATAGTGTGGAGAGTCAGGTGGAGAATGTTGGTTGGGTTGTATTTAAGACGGACCTGTGAGGTATATTTACATTATTTAAACGTGAATGACGGGAACTTAAAGATTTAGAAATGTGTAGAAAAAATTGGCAGCACTATCAATATTTGATATTGACCCTCCAAGCAGTCACAAACAATATAAACAAGAGCGTCTCTTGTACACAAGCAACAGATCAAACACTGTTTGCTCTGGGGTATCCGTGTTTCTAGGTGAACTCTTGGGTCACGACCCATGAAGAGAGGTTCCATGACGGTGGTGAGGGGCTCTTGTTATAGGGAATTGGATCTGTGCTCCAGTTCCCTGAATTAAGTCTGAATGCCTTCCATCCCCTCACCACCCCTCCCCAGGCGCTCTATAATCCTTACGGGTTTAGCGCTTTCTCAGGATAATTTTGGGCCACAAGAGTTGCAAATATTCAATATTTCTTATATTTCATTACAAGTAATTAAATAAACATAATGATAATGTACAAAATTTATTTTTTATTAGACATGTGTAGTTTCAGTATGTAGCTACAAAAATCTTTTTTAGTAAATAACTATGACTATACAATAAAAATATAAGGTCTTTTGAGTCATGAAATCGTAATAACACGAATGCAAGCAAACCTCGAAACGGGTGGGATTTCAACCCGTGGCTAGTGAATCCTTAAACTCCAGGTTTGTGCCTAAGCCACTCGGATTTTCTTGATAATGAAGAGTGAATCGTATTTTTCTTAGATGAGGTTCCAGTAAATACGTTTTTAACACATAAATTCCGAAGCTTCAAAAACTTTAAAAAATTAACCCAGATTTAAGTGGCCCAGAGGCAGACTCGTTTCTTTCAGATTCCGTGAAATATTTCTTGTAGTTTTTACCATATTCTCTTTCCTTATCAGCTAACTTTGTTTCAATCAACTTGAACTTATAATTAAACTATCAGGAGTAAGAAGCAACGTTTTTGCAAGACAGGGACATCAAAGGGACAATGAAAAGTGTGGCAAGCATCATCTATGCAATAAAGAGAATAATCTCAACCACAGAGCCAGGTTTATCCAAATACAACTCTGCCCGATGTCTAGGTTCCTGGACTATTTTTAAAAAAAATCACAACTAATAGTCTTTCCTTGTAGGCATAGACAGACCATCACTTACCGATTTCACCACAGTAAATAACACCATAGAATCTATCAAAATAACTGCCAAATTAACATCTCACACATTACTAAAGCTGCTCGCCCTTAGGCTGATGTCAAACTAGCTGACCTCTTGAAAAAAGCTGTGATTCTCCCACCAACCACCAGAACAAGGCACAACCTCCTCAGGTTTGTTGCTGGGTGCCGTCTGCCGAGGTGGATAAATGCTCGTGCAATCTTTGCTAAAACCAACCAATACGACTGGGAGAACAGTAGGAAGAAATGCTCTCGAACATCTCCCGTAACCATGTATCTTTTAATTATGTTGAAAGTATTCTTAAAATCTAGTTTCACTACAGCGCTATCTTCGTGTAAGTCCCTGACTGAAGCACTTGCTACATAAGATGCTTCTTTTCTACCTAAAAGATTCCGAAGCCAAACTGAAGAACAAAAAGGCACAAAACTGTGACTGGAACAATACACAAATAACCCTCACAATGGAGAAAGAAAAGCTTTGACGACGTTTCGGTCCTACTTGGACAATGGGATTTGTGAATGGTTCAAGTCGGACCGAAACGTCGTCACAGCTTTCCTTTCTCAAATGTGCCGGTTATTTGTGTGAAACCAAATTAGTTTGGTCGAAGCAAGCTTGTAGCTTCTGAAGCAGATGTTTCTGACTGCCACTTAGCAACGAGATGGCGGAGGCTGTGACCAACGGCATAGCTGGTCACTGAAAGATAACTAAAGAGAGAGTGATCAAATCCACATCAACCACCACCTTTTAGATAAAACATAAACAGGTAAATCCCATATGGACGAAAAATAAAAACACGGACAAAAAAATCTAAATACTTCATCTTCAAAAAACTCTGTTCAACAAAAGGAACTCTTTCTGTTTATCTGCTGAAGCAAATTTCCGATTGAGACAAAAATTCACATATCCTCTCTTCTCTGAGTTGTATTTTTCCTCTATTTGGGGGTTTACTTGAACAATGATCAGTGTTTTTGACACGTCACATAAAGGATCAAGGTTGTATATATCGAACTGCAGCTTCACTTTTGTCGAGAGTGGAATACTGATAATGTTTCACAATGAGAATGATGGAGGTGAAACTACAAGAGGCGTTTCTCCATCTTGATAATGGTCCAGAACAGAGCAAAAGCAAACATCGTGTAGTTTTGTCTCCAATTTTTGGGTTAGTTAAGAATTGTTTTAGCTGCGTTATTGACTTTTTCAGACACTGAGATACACATACATGTGTGTGTGTACTCACCTAATTGTATTCAAGTAGTTGTGGTTGCAGGGGTCGACTCATAGCTCCTGGCCCCGCCTCTTCACTGGGCGCTACTGGGTCACTCTCCAACCATGGGCTTTATCATACCTCTTCTTAAAGCAATGAATGGATCCTGCCTCCACTACATCGCTTCCCAAACTATTCCACTTCCTGACTACTCTGTAACTGAAGAAATACTTCCTAATATCCCTGTGATTCATCTGAGTCTTCAGTTTCCAACTGTGTCCCCTTGTTGCTGTGTCCCATCCCTGGAATATTTTCTGTCCACCTTGTCAATTCCTCTCAGTATTTTATATGTCGCTATTATCTCCCCCCTATCTCTCCTGTCCTCCAGTGTCGTCAGGTCGATTTCCTTTAACCTCTCCTCGTAGGACATACCCCTTAGCAATGGGACTAGTCTTGTTGCAAACCTTAGCATTTTCTCTAGTTTCTTTACGTGCTTGGCTAGGTGTGGGTTCCAAACTGGTGCCGCATACTCCAATATGGGCCTAACGTACACAGTGTACAGGGTCCTGAACAATTCCTTGTTAAGATGTCGGAATGCTGTTCTTAGGTTTGCTAGGCGCTCATATGCTGCAGCAGTTATTTGGTTGATGTGCGCCTCAGGAGATGTGCCTGGTGTTATACTTACCCCAAAATCTTTTTCCTTGAATGAGGTTTGTAGTCTCTGGCCCCCTAGACTGTACTCCGTCTGCGGTCTTCTGTTCCCTTCCCCAATCTTCATGACTTTGCACTTGGTGGGGTTGAACTCCAGGAGCCAATTGCTGGACCAGGCCTGCAGCCTGTCCAGATCCCATTGTAGTTCTGCCTGGTCCTCGTCCGATTGAATTCTCATCAATTTCACATCGTCTGCAAACAGGGACACTTCGGAGTCTATTTCTTCCGTCACGTTCACAAATACCAGAAACAGCACTGGTCCTAGGACTGACCCCTGTGGAACCCCACTCGTCACAGGCGCCCACTCTGACCCCTCGCCACGTATCACGACTCGCTGCTGCTTTCCTGACAGGTATTCCCTGACTCATTGTAGTGCCTTCCCTGTTATCCCTGCCTGGTCCTCCAGTTTTTGCACTAATCTCATGTGTGGAACTCTGTGTGTGTGTGTGTGTGTGTGTGTGTGTGTGTGTGTGTGTGTGTGTGTGTGTGTGTGTGTGTGTGTGTGTGTGTGTGTGTGTGTGTGTGTGTGTGTGTGTGTGTGTGTGTGTCCATGTAGAAGTGGAACAGAATTCTTTCTCCACAAGCCATGCATGTCGTAAGAGGTGACTAAACTGCCAGAAGCAAGGGGCTAGTAACCCCTTCTCCTGTATATATTACTAATCTCGGTGGGATATATATATATATATATATATATATATATATATATATATATATATATATATATATATATAAATATATATATATATATATATATATATATATATATATATATATATATATATATATATATATATATATATATATATATATATATATATATATATATATATATATATATATATATATATATATATATATATATATATATATATAAATTCCAAGCGATTTCATGGTTTCTCACATTATCAAGGAACTGGACAAGTTAAAAAGCAACAGGATGTCATATAAGGAACAAGACTACACCTCACAGTTACCTTACAACACCTAAGCATAAGAATTTAACTTGTCTAATGCATCTTAAATTCTGCCCAAACTTTATTAATTATAAATGATTCCAATTTGTTTAACTCAATAGCAATATTCATATTATTTTCAAGAGTATTTTTCATGAAACTTGTTTCTATTATATTCCTCTTCACCATGAATTTGCTAAATATAACTTTTTGAACCTTTTGAAAATCAATTGAATTGTTAAAATCTCTCTCAGGAATAAACACTTTATTTACCTATCCTCCTCCTCCATGACAATTCATAACACTAGGACCCAAGAGGCTAGAAGTCACTCTACCTGACTTCACTAGGCTATCCTAAGAAACTCATATAAGACACTAAGTTGTAGTCAGATAAATTTGTGTAACTGTACTCGTATACAGGGCCTAAGCAGACTTACTAATACTATGGAACTCTCAATATACTGCACCACTGCAGGTGGACCGCAATCTCCGACGGACGAAACATGTGAAAAAGTTATAATCTATCCTCAAAATGAAACTAATCTTTGAGCGCTAACATGAGCATGGTCTTCCCTACATCCACCTAAAAGAATGTTAAACATCCCAGTATTCTCTGTGTACTGTGATCCAGTCAGAAGGATTCTTGACAGGCAAAATGTGATGAAAAGGTGTGGAGAACAGTGGTCTAACATCACCAAATCCTTTCGAGGACCCAGGGATTTTACTTAAAATTGTGCACAATTGACTCTAACAAATAAGTGTCGAGTTTGTACATTCCATCGTTTGAATTATATAAGGCATTTCTATCATGTTTCATGAAACAGGTTTTATTTACATTCATTAACATATTGGAACTATTGAGTACAATGACCTGAGCTGCTGCCCACTCTGGTAGATGATTGCAATTACAAACAATATTAAAGATTGAATTTGACTCCTGAGCCATCCTTACCGAGTACTGATGTTGAACTAATCTGATTTTAAGTGGTTTACCGGTCTGTCCGACGTACGAAAGGGAGCATAGTGTGCATGGGACCTTGTTGACACCAACAACTTTGGATTGTGCATGCTTAATGAACTTTTGCTTCACTGTCCCAATGTTCTTGAAGACAATATTTATAGTGGGCCTTTTAATTCATTATGCAGGCTGGCCATATTCTCATTATTAGGCAAAAGCAGTAAATTATTCCTAGAATTTATTTCCCTAGGTTCAGTCCTGTAGAAAATTTTCTTGGCTGCTAATAATGCCTTCTCAGCAAAATCCCTGGGAAATCTCAGTTTAGTGGATATGCTGATATTTATTTCATCATCCAAATATTCCAGGCTACAAATTCGTAAAGCTCTCAATAACATTGTTAGGAAAAACACTCATTTTAACACTATAATCATAACTGGAATAATAGTGAATGTATGACGACACATGACTTGAGTTCCTGTACACTGTAAATTAAAATTTCTTGTCAATACTTTGGATTAGAACATATAGGAAAGATAATCTGATATCTACTTCATGCTCTGTTGTAAACTTAATCGAGGGTACTAAATCATTGAGTCTGGTCGGAACTCATCAAAACCGTAATCTCTAGGCCACAGACACTTGACTTCACTAACGAGGATATCTTTAAGGATTCTAGTCTCATAGAATTTCATACATAAGTTGTTGAGCGATGCACTAAGCGGATTTTCCAAGGTCATGCCTTGTTTTTGAGCATAGTATTTACCTTCAAATATGAACTTGCAGTCCCTCACACAAAGTATAGGTTAAACAATTATGTTAGTGTGGTAGGACATGGACGGGAGGTAGGTGTTGGGGTCGGTGGTAGTTCTCTGTGACGGGTTACCACTGATGCCTTCTGCCTTGTCTCAGAGAATCTCCCCTTCTATCTGTTACTCTCTTCCACCATTGCAAAGCTCCTAACGACGCACGAGGGTGTGAAGAAGCTAGAGCTACAGATTTCCATCCCCAAGTGGATTCCTATGCAGTGTTAAGATCGCTATTTGCGATTGTCTTGCATTATGAATGCCACTCGCCAACTCTTCTCCCGCTTTTTTCGTTTGTTCCCGTAAAACCCATAAAACCACGCACAAGTTAATATTTCTGCGTAAGTGCCTAAGTGAACAGGTTTTACCGAAATCCCTTCAAAATAAGTTGGCCAGATTAGCTACAACACTTTTCAATCAGCGCCACAGGTTAGTACTTAATTAAAATATTGAATTAGTGCAACAAGACAAGAAGAAGCTTTTCATCTAAATAAGGAAAACTAGGACAGAATTCTTTAACAAGATTACCCCAAGTTGGCATAACTACCTACTTGATTATATTTATGGCGAGCTGAGAAGGATGAGTCGGAACAGTGAGCGCATTCACCTTATGAAACTAGATAATCTTATTGCACAGAATGGCTGGAGCACACATGCGAACCCGGATTTTGTTATTAACTTGTCTAGCAAAGAATTAAGTAGCGATCAGCAAGCAGCTCTAGATAAAGATTCGCTACCACAACTAGGAATGTTAATTATGTAGACCTACCTAAGTTCATTTGTATGTCGAAAAACATGGTGACCTGACGCCTGATCGTTTAATATCTGTAAAGGGATGATCTATGGTATCTTGCTCTGTCCTGTGCTTCCCAACTACCCTCTAAGATTTATCAAAGCATACAAAGGATCTCAGTAACGATCAGACCTTGCGTCTCACAAAAGCCGATAAATCTAACTCATTTGTAATTTTAGATGAAATTTAATATTCTTATGAGATGAACAAGTTACTAGTTGATAATTAAACATACGATCCTCTGAGAACCACGTCGAACAGGTCAACTCTCACTTCAGTTAACTAGTTAAAACGTTATTGAAGGGGAATGATGAATTAATGTGTGCCAGCCAGGTCGGCAACTCTACCGTATCTTTATGGATTAATTAAAACCGAAAAAGCAGGGAACCCAACCCGTCCCATTATAAGTTCAGTTGACTTGGCTGCATACAATCTATCTAAATGGCTAGTTAAATTTCTAACTCGCACGGTCGGAAAGATTTCGGATGCTCATAGTAAAAGTAATGTTGACTTTACAGAGAGGCTCCAGAAATTAAATGAATCAAAAGACTTTACTCTTGTGAGTTTTGATGTTACATCACTGTTTACCAGAGTCCCTGTCCCTGATTTGCTTACGTATCAGGAAGAGGAACTAGAAAACTTCTCCATGCCCAATCACATTAACATAATTATTGAACTAATTAAGCTCTGTGTGACGAAATGCAAGTTCGTATTTGAAGGTAAGTACTATGCTCAAAAACAAGCCATGGCTATGGTAAATGCTCGTAGTCCATCGCTCGGAAACTTGAATATGGATATCTATGAGACTAGAGTCCTTAAAGATATCCTCCCTAGTATAGCCAAGTGCTTCAGATACGTAGACGATGTTCTGCGTCTGTGGCCTACAGATTGCGATATTGATGAGTTCCTTCCTATACTCAGTGATTTAGTACCCTCAATTAAGTTTACAATTGATCACTAAGTAGATAACGAATTGCCTTTCCTATATGTTATGATCCATCGTGTTGACAAGAAATTTAAATTTATAGTGTACAGGAAGTCAACTAATGTGTAGTCATACTCTCATTTTTATTTCAATCACTTATCTTGGGTTAAAATGAATGTTTCCTTTATAGTGTTCTTGAGGGCCTTATGAATTTTTAGTACGGAATATTTGGATGATGAAATTAATAAGGTATGCAAAATAGCCACTAAACTGAGATATCCTAGGGATTTTGTTGAGGAGTTATTGGCATCTGAGAAGACGTTCTATAGGGCTGAACCTAGGGAGGTATCTTCCTGGAAAATACACTGGCTTTGCCTTACAATAAGAATATGGCCAGCCTGCGTGATGCGTATAAACACTGTTGGTGGTGTTTACAAGGTCCCATGCACACTATGTTCTTTTTCTTGCTTCGTGCAGACTAGTAAAACACTTGAAATCGGAAAACCCAACACCAGTGCTCGGTAAGGATGGCTGAGGAGTCAAATGCAATCTTTAATCATGTTTGTACTTGCAATTATCCGTCGGGGTGGGCAGCAGCACAGGTCATTGTACTCAATAGTTCCGTTATGGAAAGGAACATAATTGAATCATCTATCATAAAACATGATAGAAATGCCTTATATAATTCAAGTGATTGAATGTACAAACTCGGCAATTATTTAGTAGAGTCAGTTGTGCACAATCTTAAGCAAGGATGCTGTACAAAATCCCCGGATTGCTCATTAAGTAATAGGTCTTCATGAGGATTTTGTGACGTTAGACCATCGTTCTCTGCATCTTTCCTTCATGATTTCCCTGTCAGGAATCCTTCGACTGGGTCACAGTACATAGAGAAGGCCAGGGGGTTTAACATTCCATTAGGTGGGTTCAGGGAAGATCATGCCCGTGTTAGGACTCAATTGCTATAGTTTCGTTTGAGGATAGACTGCGATATACTGTCCCACACATTTCGCCCGTCGGAAACTGCATTCACTTTGCGGCAGTGCCGTATATGGGGAGATCCATAGTAAGTCTGCTTAGACCCTGTATACGAGTACAGTTACACAAGTTTATGTGACTACAACTTACATAGTGTTATGTATGTGAGTTTCTTAGGATAGTAGGGTAGCATGATTTATCACCTCTGGGGTTCTAGTGTTATTAAAGCTAAAATCGCAAGTTTTACTTATTCGGCACATATATATATATATATATATATATATATATATATATATATATATATATATATATATATATATATATATATATATATATATATATATATATATATATATATATATGTCGTGCCGAATAGGCAGAACTTGCGATCTTGGATTAAATAGCAACGCTCATCTTGCTATATAGGACAAGCGAAAATTTGTGTATGCAATAATTTCGCGAAAATCATTCTGAACCTAACGAAAAAAATGTATTTCACTGTGTTTGTTTAGCATTAAATTACTGTAAACAAATCTAAAATATATTTAGTTGGGTTAGGCTAAAATAAATTGCACTTGTTATAATAAGGTTAGGTAAGTTTTCCAAGTTTCTTTTGGTGCAAAATTATAAATTTTTACATCAACATTAATGAAAAAAAATATATCTTTAAACGTATAAGAGAAATTTTTAGAAAGGACTTAATTTTAAATGAGTTCTTGCTAATTGACCAGTTTTACATATTCGGCACGACATATATATATATATATATATATATATATATATATATATATATATATATATATATATATATATATATATATATATATATATATATATATATATATATATATATACGTAGTAGGTTGGTAGACAGCAACCGCCCAGGGAGGTACTACCGTCCTGCCAAGTGAGTGTAAAACAAAAGCCTGTGATTCTTTTACATGATGGTAGGATTGCTGGTGTCTTTTGTCTGTCTCATTAACATGCAAGATTTCAGGTATGTATTGCTACTTCTACTTACACTTAGGTCACACTACACATACATATACAAGCATATATATACACACCCGTCTGGGTTTTCTTCTATATTCTTTCTAGTTCTTGTTCTTGTTTATTTCCTCTTACCTCCATGGGGAAGTGGAACAGAATTCTTCCTCCGTAAGCCATGCGTGTTGTAAGAGGCGACTAAAATGCCAGGAGCAAGGGGCTGGTAACCCCTTCTCCTGTATATATTACTAAATGTAAAAGGAGAAACTTTCGTTATATATATATATATATATATATATATATATATATATATATATATATATATATATATATATATATATATATATATATATATATATATATATATATATATATATGTCGTGCCGAATATGTAAAACTGGTCAATTAGCAAGAACTCATTTAAAATTAAGTCCTTTATAAAAAAAATTCTTACACGTTTAAAGATATATTTTTTCATTAATGTTAATGTAAAAATTTTTAATTTTGCTCCAAAAGAATCTTAGAAAACTTAACTAACCTTATTATAACAAGAACAATTTATTTTAGCCTAACCCAACTAAATATATTTTAGATTTGTTTACAGTAATATAATATTAAACAAACACAGTGAAATATATTTTTTTCGTTAGGTTTAAAATGATTTTGGCGAAATTATTGCACACAAAAATCTTCGCTTGTCCTATATGGCAAGATGAACGTTGCTATTTAAGCCAAGTTCGGAAGTTCTGCCTGTTCGGCACGACATATATATATATATATATATATATATATATATATATATATATATATATATATATATATATGTTCTGCCTGTTCGGCACGACATATATATATATATATATATATATATATATATATATATATGTATATATCTGGAGTTTATCTGGAGAGAGTTCCGGGGGTCAACGCCCCCGCGGCCCGGTCTGTGACCAGGCCTCCTTAGGTCAGTGTCCCAGGATGCGACCTACACCAGTCGACTAACACCCAGGTACCCATTTTACTGATGGGGAACATAGACAACAGGTGGAAAGAAACACGTCCAATGTTTCTACTCTGGCTGGGAATCGAACCCAGGCCCTCGCCGTGTGAAGCGAGAGCGTTAACCACCAGGCCACCATATATATATATATATATATATATATATATATATATATATATATATATATATATATATATATATATATATATATATATATATATATATATATATATATATATATATATATATATATATATATATATATATATATATATATATATATATATATATATATATATATATATATATATATATATATATATATATATATATATATATATATATATATGCCGAATAAGTAAAACTTGCGATTTTAGCTTAAATAATAACACTCCAATTGGAGTGTTGTTATTTAAGCGAAACGTTGCCACAATAAAATGTCACATTAGTTGCACTTGTGTCCTTTTGCTTTACATATTGTCGGTAATTCTACCAACATATATACAGACGGTAACTCGACACCGCTTTGAAACGCTGCACCCACTTCCTCACTGAACGCTCACACACACAAACAGTCTCCACTATTTCTTTCGTCTGGTGCCTAGCTTTGTGAAGCCCTATGATTTGAGTTATTGTTTCAGGTGTTTAAGACTTCCTTTTACCGATAATCAAGCAAGTATAGCCCCGAAACAAAAGGGAACACCAGACAAAAGATGGGGGTGTATGAGAGAAAAAAATCCAACACTTCCTCTCACCACGGCAGCCACGTGAGCACTGAGGAGTCACTGTGGAGTGTGGCGGCAGGCCGTGACGTCATGCTAACGGCTGCTACCCGGCATAATGCACTGACGAGAAAAGACCCCCTGTATGGTAGTCCTTAGATTTTCGTCACGGAATTATATATATGTATATTTATAATCTTCACACTCGTTTATCATTGATGGTTTCACTATTCTCTGGTATATTCCATATTTTTGCCTCCACTAGGTGTAGGGTAAGAGGTGGGTGCCCCACCCACCTGTTGTCCCTGTTCATTCCTATGGTTCACCTCATCTTTTATAGACTTTTCTGCTGACAAGTTCACTTCCAAATATCTTAACACATTTACATCCTCAATACTTCTACCCTTCAATTTGATATCCAATGCCTTATTGCCTTAATTTTCAATTACTCTCATCACCTTAAACCAACCTTTGCACCTTGTCTTTAAAATATCCCCATAAAAACGTGTCTTTCTCTCCCAATATTCAAGCAGTCACTTCTTTTACAACCCCATCTACATGTACATGTATGTTGTTAAGCAACCATCTTGACATCACTCATTCCTGTCTAAATCCTGCTTTTACTGGAAAATAATCTCTCTCTCTTCTACATCTTTAACCATTAGTCTTTCCGGATTTTAGTAACATAAATGTCTTATCTTAATCCATTAGCTCAACAAGAAGATGCAATAAAGTCTAACGAACACTGATCAATGAGAGAGGAAATCACTCAGGTGACAAGAATCGGGGAAGAATGGTATATTTATTTCTGACTGAGATCCTCTTCAATAGAATACAAGGTGATGAGGAAAGCTAAAAAAGTGTTTATAATGGTAGGTGAATAGAACTGAGGCTTCTTGGGTCAATATATCCTAATTTCTAACATTTTTGGAAATGTGAATGTGTGTAGATTACACCTCGTAGCGGCATTTTTTTTTTTTTTTGATAACGTGACTTATGTTAGGTTGTCTTTATATTATATAGTTTGAGTTTCTGGAGAACACCGTATTCTGCCTACTCTCAGATTCTAGGTGATGCTTTATGCCATACAAACGGAAAACAACTGAAGCAACACTAATAGAAACCTTACTAGATTTTAACCTTTCTAACGAGTATTTCAAATTGGATGTGAAAACTAAACATGCACTAAAGAAATTCATCGAAGCACCAAGTTTAACCAGGTATCACCTAGAATCTGCAATTACACCAATGCTGTAAAGTGTGCCCCAGCTATACAAGGGGCACTAGCATTTAGGATACCCTGGCAGTGCAGATAAGACTAGAGAAAACTTACGCCCACCAACAATCCAATTGGAGCATTCCAACCTTGAAAAAGGCAGCGGCGGCTGCTGCTGCTGCTGCTGCTGCTGCTGCTGCTGCTGCTGCTGCTGCTGCTGCTATGATGTCAGTGGAAGCAAACTCTCTCGGGTGACACTTTCCTAACAGTTTCCCGTTTTGCAACTGGCACATAGTCTTGATACACAGACTATTCGTATTGCAGTGTGTCTTTGCCGTGCTGCCCTTATTAATAACGAGTGCTCATGTATTTGCGGCAAGGTCAGTTAATATGGTCTGCATGGTGTGATTCATTCAAGTTCCAAAGGATGGCACGTTAGATACAATGAAGTCAATGGGATTATCAAACGAAGCCTTGCTATAGCTCAGTGTTAAGCCATGAGAGGATCACAATTTTCGTTGAACATAAACTGCTGGTGAGTACCCGTATCTGTGCTTTTGCCAAGACCGACACACACCCCATTTACCACCGGTCAGCAAGTGATGCTGAAAATGACAAGTCAGCATGTAACGAAACTTGGCTCGCCAGTAACACTTCATGCCAAAAGAATCAGAGACATTTTTGTCCTGATAACGCTGGGTTTCAGGATCATTGGAACTACTAGACATTTTTCTACTCCACCGTGAAGGTGTTTCTTTGCAGAGAAGAAGTGTGAGTAGGAAACCCAACCAGAGTCTGAAGAGCTGGACGATCTCCACAACTTAAATTAAAAATTTCCATATCCTTTGCTATTCTGCATGGAGGCATATTCCTCGACATTACTGTATTCATTAATATACAAACATGTTCCATGTAAGAAACGATTTAAAATATTAATATATGTTTACCTGGAGTTCACCTGGAGAGAGTTCCGGGGGTCAACGCCCCCGCGGCCCGGTCTGTGACCAGGCCTCCTGGTGGATCAGAGCCTGATCAACCAGGCTGTTGCTGCTGGCTGCACGCAAACCAACGTACGAGCCACAGCCCGGCTGATCCGGAACTGACTTTAGGTGCTTGTCCAGTGCCAGCTTGAAGACTGCCAGGGGTCTGTTGGTAATCCCCCTTATGTGTGCTGGGAGGCAGTTGAACAGTCTCGGGCCCCTGACACTTATTGTATGGTCTCTTAACGTGCTAGTGACACCCCTGCTTTTCATTGGGGGGATGGTGCATCGTCTGCCAAGTCTTTTGCTTTCGTAGTGAGTGATTTTCGTGTGCAAGTTCGGAACTAGTCCCTCTAGGATTTTCCAGGTGTATATAATCATGTATCTCTCCCTCCTGCGTTCCAGGGAATACAGGTTTAGGAACCTCAAGCGCTCCCAATAATTGAGGTGTTTTATCTCCGTTATGCGCGCCGTGAAAGTTCTCTGTACATTTTCTAGGTCGGCAATTTCACCTGCCTTGAAAGGTGCTGTTAGTGTGCAGCAATATTCCAGCCTAGATAGAACAAGTGACCTGAAGAGTGTCATCATGGGCTTGGCCTCCCTAGTTTTGAAGGTTCTCATTATCCATCCTGTCATTTTTCTAGCAGATGCGATTGATACAATGTTATGGTCCTTGAAGGTGAGATCCTCCGACATGATCACTCCCAGGTCTTTGACGTTGGTGTTTCGCTCTATTTTGTGGCCAGAATTTGTTTTGTACTCTGATGAAGATTTAATTTCCTCATGTTTACCATATCTGAGTAATTGAAATTTCTCATCGTTGAACTTCATATTGTTTTCTGCAGCCCACTGAAAGATTTGGTTGATGTCCGCCTGGAGCTCTGCAGTGTCTGCAATGGAAGACACTGTCATGCAGATTCGGGTGTCATCTGCAAAGGAAGACACGGTGCTGTGGCTGACATCCTTGTCTATGTCGGATATGAGGATGAGGAACAAGATGGGAGCGAGTACTGTGCCTTGTGGAACAGAGCTTTTCACCGTAGCTGCCTCGGACTTTACTCTGTTGACGACTACTCTCTGTGTTCTGTTAGTGAGGAAATTATAGATCCATCGACCGACTTTTCCTGTTATTCCTTTAGCATGTAAGGGTGGTTGGACAATAAAACATTCATACAGCTGTCTATTCTCTTCTCTGAGGCTGATTGTCCTCAGCGACACGATATATATATATATATATATATATATATATATATATATATATATATATATATATATATATATATATATATATATATATATATATATATATATATATAATATATATATATATATATATATATATATATATATATATAATGTCGGGCCGAATAGGCAGAACTTGCGATCTTGGCTTAAACAGCAACGCTCATCTTGCCATATGGGACAAGCGAAAATTTGTGTATGCAATAATTTCGTCAAAATCATTCTTAACCTAACGAAAAAAATATATTTCACTGCGTTTGTTTAGTTTTAAAATATTGTAAACAAATCTAAAATATATTTAGTTGGGTTAGGCTAAAATAAATTACTCTTGTTATAATAAGGTGAGGTAAGTTTTCTAAGATTCTTTTAGTGCAAAATTTTAAATTTTTATATTAACAATAATGAAAAAAAAATCTTTAAACGTATAAGAATTTTTTTTAGAAAGGATTTAATTTTAAATGAGTTCTTGCTAATTGACCAGTTATATATATATATATATATATATATATATATATATATATATATATATATATATATATATATATATATATATTTGCCATGCGCTGTCATGGCAAGACGTGTGGCAGGCTAGCTGCGGGATTTTCAATTATAACTCCGGATCAACGAGGCTGACCAGGTTAAGACTCAACAGGACTTATTGTGAATACTCTGGGAAGATTCCAGTGAAGCGAGAAGACATTTCAGTGCACCGTTTCAAGGTAAATTGTGGAAGTGTTCTGCAGTTTGTGAATGTTGGTGAGTGGTGGTAGTGAGGAAGACGGCCAGTGGAGGGGTGGGGGAGTATAAGGCCTACACTGTGCATGAGTACCGGCCTAGATTATCGTACATACAAACCTCGAAAAGCTCTTATAAAAACATCTATATCCAGCACCATGCACCATGCTTCAAGTTAACTTGGAAATGATTGTGTCGATGCATGGACTATTTAGAGGCATATGTTATGGAAAAACAATGTGAAATTAATTTAACGAGAGAGTGACCAGTCAGTGCATCCACCCCCACGTCACGGGGGTGGGTGGAAGAGGTGGGATGTGTAACTAGATGGTGAGTGAACACATTGGTTCAGCAGTGCCCATACCCACATTGTTCATAGTGTACATGGGAAACAAATAAAGTTATGTGTATTGTAAGACAGTGTGAGCAATATATAGTGTGCAAGTCCATGTGTATTGTACTCCCCGGGATAACCCCACTCAACCTGCGCCTCCCCCACCTAATTCCCAGGGGAAGTTTTCCCCTTCCCCTCCCGGCCCCTCAAACTCCACCAGGCCACCACGGTCAAGTTTACTACCTTCCACGCACCATACCCACCCAGCATGTCATATTCCACTCCTATTGTCTAGTCTAGCAGATGGATGCCAACCAGGAGGAAGCAAGCACCCAGGGAAATGGCACGGCTGGCAATACTAGGAGAGGCAAGTGTCGGTCATGCTTACAGCTTCGTTGTCTCAAATCTAATTGTTTCCTCCGCAAACACGGTAGTTGCCCTGGTTCAGGATGTCCTCCTGTGGAAAGTGATGATCCAGAGCCACCTCAGGCACCTGAACCCATTCCAACAGATTTCATCTCATCAGACACTCTCTTGGAAGCAATTAAAGCAACAGGTACGAGGACACTCACACATATTCCCAAAGCAGCCCGTCCACACGCAGCTGGGAAACTTACAGACCTCCTGAAAAAAGTAAACGATGGTTCCACTATCTTAAATGCTCCACCAACCATCAAGGCATGGCACAACTTGCTACTTTTTGGCAATGTCTGCTTAGCAGTGCCGGAAAGAAGGGGAAAGAGGCTAGCCTCAATGATAATTAAATCCTTAAGAGATTTTCCTAGAGTTGATAACCTCATTCGCCTTCCCCATCAACACAAAAAAGGGAGAGGCAGAACCCCCACTCACTCTACTGACAGTGAAAAAGTCAGAGTCCAGGTGAGCAAGAAAATTGAAGAGGGCAACACAGTGGGGGCAATCAGAATTATTACCAGTGAAGATACAGTTGCTCCCAGGGATGCTGACACTGCTGAAGCACTTAGAGGAAAGCACCCTGCCAGGGAAACCAGTGGCACCAACAGTTCCAACACCTCTGTCCCCACTATGGAACCATTGATTGTGGAAGACTCAGACATTTACAAAGCAATAATGTCGTTCCCATCTGGCTCTGCTGGGGGTTACACTGGAATAAGGCCACAGCATTTAAAGGAAATGGTTAATCCAGTTATTGGGGAAATTGCAGAGACACTGCTTTCAGAGATCACAAGGTTCATCAACAATTCCTTGGCTGGTCTGATTCCTGATGAAATTAGACCTTTCTTTTTTTGTGCAACACTTTGTGCACTTAAAAAGAAGGATGGAGGAATTCGGCCCATTGCAGTAGGCAACACGTTACGCCACCTCGTGTCCAAAGCTGCTGTCCGAAGTATTCGTGCACAGGCAGCCATGATGCTTCAACCAAACCAGCTTGGCTTTGGGGTCTCTCAAGGAAGTGAAGCAGCGGTTCATGCAACAAGGGCGTATATCAACAACCTGCCTGAGGACAATGCAGTGGTAAAATTAGATTTCAAGAATGCGTTCAATCTCCTGAAAAGAGACGTGGTATTAGCAGCAGTACAAGAACATTTCCCTGGTCTCTTCCCTTTTGTTTCAGCTGGGTATAGCAAGGAATCAATGCTTCTCTTTGGAGAGCATGAAATCACATCATTGGAGGGTGTCCAACAAGGAGATCCTCTTGCACCATTTCTCTTCTGTATAGCAGTTAGGGAAATCACAGTCAGACTGACCAGCGAGCTAAACATCTGGTTCCTAGATGATGGCACACTAGCAGGTACAAAGGAGTCCCTCCTACATGACCTTACACAGGTAATGACACGGGGACAGGAAATGGGTCTCATCCTGAATCCATCCAAATGTGAAATCATCTCAGTCAGTCAACAAGTGATAAATGCAGTGAGATCAAAACTACCAGGAGCAGCAGTCATTGCCCCCACAAATAGTGTCTTGCTAGGAGCACCTCTGGGAAGCAATGCCATTGACACAATTCTCAGGAAGAAATTGGAAGAGTTAAGGAGAATGGAACAACGAATAGGCAATCTGGACACCCACGATGCCTTGTACCTTCTCACAAAGTGCTTGAGTCTGCCCGGGTTGACATATTTCCTAAGATGTGCACCTTCATATGATAACCCTATACTGCACGAATATGACAGTATTCTGAGGCAAATTTTTACGAAAGTACTTAACCTTACTCTAGAAGATGGGCAGTGGAACCAAGCTACACTTCTAGTCAGACTAGGAGGCATTGGTGTCCGCAAGTCATCACAGATTGCGTTACCTGCTTTTCTGTCCTCGTGTATTGCATCCAGAGAGCTTGTAGCAGCGATTCTCCCTGAACATCTTAGGGACAAGATTGGAGTCCAGGACCAAAAATTCATTGACGGAGCAATGATCTGGGATAATCTAACGGGCTCTGAAACCAGACCTGCTTTCCCCAACAACTACAAACAATCGCACTGGGATGGTCCAATAGTGGAAAATATTGCCACAACAATGCTTCAGAGTGTGTCAGGGAAGGATAGAGCCCTGGCAGTGAGAGCCCCTCATGCTGGGGACTTTCTGTTGGCTGTTCCCAACTCCAGCCTTGGCACACGCCTTGACCCACAGACCATCCGCATTGGTGTTGCCCTTCGACTTGCCGCCCCTATTCTCGCCGAACACAGGTGTATTTGTGGCAGTGAAGCAGCAGACCGATTCGGGTACCATGGTCTTGTGTGCCGTAAATCCGAGGGAAAGATTGCAAGACATGAGGAGGTTAATAACATTATCAAGAGGAGCCTCACAACAGCTGGATGCCCAGCAGTAAGGGAGCCACCCCAACTATGCAGATCTGATGGCAGCCAGAAGCATCAAGATGGTATCACCCTTCAAGCCTGGACAGATGGGAAGCAGGTGGTGTGGGACTATACATGTGCATCTACCTTGGCTGATACCTATCTCCAATACACCAGGGAGGAAGGAGGGGCAGCTGCCAGCTTCAGGGCGTCCCAAAAGTCTAGAAAATATGGAGAACTTGCCCATCATTATATGTTTGTTCCCATAGGCTCAGAGACCCTTGGCTCATGGGGAAAGAGTGCATCTAATTTCCTTAAGGAGCTGGGAAAAAGACTCATCAGGGTAACTAGGGATCCCAGGGCAGCTAGTTTTCTGTTCCAGCGGCTCAGTGCGGCTGTTCAAAGGGGTAATGCCTGCTGTATTTTGGGCATACGCCCCAGCTCTGAGGAGCTGGATGAGATTTTCGCCTTATAATCGGTGATACACACGTAACAACATGTACCGCATATGCCACCTTTATATTAACAATGTATCTCTTAAATCTTCTGTGCCATATTATGTAATAAAATATTCCTATTGGTAAAAAAAAAATAGTTTAAAAGATGGGGTGGTAGGAGAAGTGGAATATTCAAACGGCTTCAGGATGAAATCCAAATATTCCTCCTTGAAGCCTTTTTATCCACTTCTCCGAGGCTGTGGGTCCCACAATTTACACCAGAGGTGGACCCCATCCTTTATATATATATATATATATATATATATATATATATATATATATATATATATATATATATATATATATATATATATATATATATATATATATATATATATATATATATATATATATATATATATATATATATATATATTCATGTTTATGTAAAAATTAATAATAATTTTGTATTAAAAGAACCTTATAAAACTTATCTATCTTTATTATAACAAGTGCAATTTAATTTAGCCTAATCCAACTAAATATATTTTAGATAAGTTTACAATAATTCAATAATAAAAAAAATAATGAAATATATTTTTTTCGTTAGGTTCATTATGATTTTTGTGAAATTACTGCATACACAAACTTTCGCTTGCCTTGTTCGGCAAGACGAACGTTGCTATTTAAGCCAACATCGCAGGTTTGTTCATATTCGACACAACATATATACACATTTTTTTAAACAAGTAGGCCGTCTTCCACCAAGGCAGGGTGGCCCAAAAAAGAAAGAAAAACCAAAAAGGAATGAAAAAAACTTTCATCATCGTTTAACACTTTCACCATCACTCATACAAAAATCACTGTCTTTGCAGAGACGCCCAGATACAACAGTTCAGATGTCTCTCTAAACTCAATACCTCAAACCCCTCCTTTAAAGTGCAGGTATTGTATTTCCCATTTTCAGGACTCAAGCCCTGAATCCCTTCACAAAATATCACCCAGCTCACACTCCAACAGCTCGTCAGGACCCAAAAACATTCGTCTCCATTCGCTCCTATCTAACAGATTCACTCACGCTTGCTGGAAGTCCAAGCCCCTCGCCCACAAAACCTCCTTTGCCCCCCTTCCCTTCAACCTTCCCTGGGCCGACCCCATCCCGCCTTCCTTCCCTTACAGATTTATAGGCTTTATAAGTCATTCTACTTTGTTCCATTCTCTCTAAATGGCCAAACCACCTCAACAGCCCCTCTTCAGCCCTCTGACTAATACTTTTAGTAACTTCACACCTCCTAAATTCCACACTACGAATTCTCTGCATAATATTTACACACACACACACACACACACACACACAGATATATATATATATATATATATATATATATATATATATATATATATATATATATATATATATATAGTATATATATATATATATATATATATATATATATATATATATATATATATATATATATATATATATATATATATATATATATATATATATATATATATATATATATATGCAAAATAAATCGAAAGGGATGGAAAGAACAAGTTCTGGGACTCTTGCACTTTCACTCAGCACCGTGTCAGGAGCCACAATGGTATGTTATAAGAGGATGCAAGAGTAAGATGAAGTGGAAATTTCTCATAGGCAGGTGGGCAGTGCAGCTGACATTTTCCTCTCACTGCTGCCGTCTATAAGAGGCCGGAACGGAATAACCCACATACACTCTCACTCCTCTCGTACCCCATATATGGGGTACTAGTGGGCACCATTAATTGTCTGGCTGCATAAGAAACAGAACAAGCAACGTGACAGAAAGCTCAAAAGCTAATCTTAATTAACATATATATATATATATATATATATATATATATATATATATATATATATATATATATATATATATATATTTATATTTATATATATACACATATATACATAATATATATATATATATACATATATATATATATATATATATAGTAGTAGGTTGGTAGACAGCAACCACCCAGGGAAGTACTACCGTCCTGCCAGATGACTGTGAAACAGAAACCTGTAACTGTTTTGCATGATGGTAGGATTGCTGGTTTCTTTTTCTGTCTCATAAACACGCTAGATAACAGGGATATCTTGCTACTCCTACTTACACTTTGGTCACACTTCACAGACACGCACATGCATATATATATATACATACATCTAGGTTTTTCTCCTTTTTCTAAATAGCTCTTGTTCTTCTTTATTTCTTCTATTGTCCATGGGGAAGTGGAAAAGAATCTTTCCTCCGTAAGCCATGCGTGTCGTATGAGGCGACTAAAATGCCGGGAGCAATGGGCTAGTAACCCCTTCTCCTGTAGACACTTACTAAAAAAAGAGAAGAAGAAAAACTTTATAAAACTGGGATGCTTGAATATGCGTGGATGTAGTGCGGATGACAAGAAACAGATGATTGCTGATGTTATGAATGAAAAGAAGTTGGATGTCCTGGCCCTAAGCGAAACAAAGCTGAAGGGGGTAGGAGACTTTCAGTGGGGGGAAATAAATGGGATTAAATCTGGAGTATCTGAGAGAGTTAGAGCAAAGGAAGGGGTAGCAGTAATGTTAAATGATCAGTTATGGAAGGAGAAAAGAGAATATGAATGTGTAAATTCAAGAATTATGTGGATTAAAGTAAAGGTTGGATGCGAGAAGTGGGTCATAATAAGCGTGTATGCACCTGGAGAAGAGAGGAATGCAGAGGAGAGAGAGAGATTTTGGGAGATGTTAAGTGAATGTATAGGAGCCTTTGAACCAAGTGAGAGAGTAATTGTGGTAGGGGACCTGAATGCTAAAGTAGGAGAAACTTTTAGAGAGGGTGTGGTAGGTAAGTTTGGGGTGCCAGGTGTAAATGATAATGGGAGCCCTTTGATTGAACTTTGTATAGAAAGGGGTTTAGTTATAGGTAATACATATTTTAAGAAAAAGAGGATAAATAAGTATACAAGATATGATGTAGGGCAAAATGACAGTAGTTTGTTGGATTATGTATTGGTAGATAAAAGACTGTTGAGTAGACTTCAGGATGTACATGTTTATAGAGGGGCCACAGATATATCAGATCACTTTCTAGTTGTAGCTACACTGAGAGTAAAAGGTAGATGGAATACAAGGAGTGTAATATTCAGGGATTTAAGTTATTCAATGTGGATAGATGTAATGGGAAGGGGGGAGGAGTTGCATTGTATGTTCGAGAAAATATTAATTGTTGCATAAAAAAAGGTATAAAAATAGATGGAGCAGTAACAGAGTCTGTTTGGGTAGAGTTCGTGGAGGGTCAAGAAAAACTAATTCTAGGTGTAATATACCGACCTCCAGGCTTGGATCACGATAGAGGGAGACTTCTTTGGGACGAAATTGTTAGGGCTTCTGGACACAGTAACGTAGTCATAGTAGGGGACTTTAACTTTAGCCAAATTGACTGGAATTCTTTGACAGGTAATCTAGAGTCCAGTGACTTCATGGAAACAGTTCAGGACTGTTTTCTGAAACAGAGTGTAACTGAACCTACCAGGGGTAATAATTTGCTAGACCTAGTCTTGTCAAATAAGGAAATACTCGTGAATAATCTGGAGATCACTGAAGAGCTTGGCGCAAGTGATCACAAATCCATCACCTTTAGCATTAATTGGGAATGCAAGAATAATGATAATACAGTAAAAATCCCCGATTTTCGTTCTGCCGATTATAATGGACTTAGGGAACATCTGTCTAATCTTGATTGGGGTTATCTAGCTAATGATTTTATTGACGATAATCATACTTATGAATATGAAGGGATCTGCTTTTATGATTGTTTTCTTAATAATGTACACAGTGCCCAGAGTATATACATTCCCCAGAGAGAAATTAGGTCTAATAATAACGATCCCAAATGGGTTAACAGGAGGCTAAAACATCTATTAGGGGAGAAAAGGGGAATTTATAGGCGCATCAGAAGAGGAGAGGTTAACCTTACTGACCAATATGTTCAGCTTAAAAGAGAAGTAAAAAAGGCGATTAGAAAGGCTAAACGTGACTATGAAATTAGAGTTGCTAATGAATCAAAGACTAATCCAAAGGGGTTCTTTCAAGTGTATAGGACGAAGGTGAAGGAAAAAGTAGGACCTCTGAAATCTGGGAATGGACAGCTGACGGATAATGAACTGGAAATGTGTTCCTTATTTAATGACTATTTTTTGTCAGTTTTTACACAGGAAGATGTAAATGAGATTCCAGTAATTAACAATTATTTAGTTCCTGATGAATTTAAGTTAACTAATATTACTGTCACGAGGGACATGGTTATTAAACAGATAGACAAACTGAAACAAAATAAGTCCCCGGGACCCGATGAGTTGTTTTCAAGGGTACTTAAGGAATGCAAGATGGAGCTTAGTCAGCCATTAACGAGTGTATTCAATGCGTCCATCCTTACCAGTGTTGTGCCAGAGATGTGGAAGATGGCTAATGTGGTTCCTATATTCAAATCAGGGGATAAGTCCACTCCTTCAAATTACCGTCCAATAAGCCTGACATCTATAGTGGGCAAGTTATTAGAATCAATTATAGCTGACATTATCAGAAGTCACCTTGAAGAGCATAACTTGATAAATGAATCTCAGCATGGATTCACGAGAGGTCGTTCCTGCCTGACAAACTTACTGACGTTCTTCAATAGAACATTTGAGGCAGTTGACAGTGATAAGGAATATGATATTGTTTATTTGGATTTTAGTAAAGCCTTCGACAGAGTACCTTACAAGAGACTCTTAAGAAAAGTGGCAGCTCATGGTATAGGAGGTAAAGTTCTAGCATGGATTGAGGCATGGCTTACCAATAGAAAGCAGAGAGTTACCATTAATGGAGTGAAATCTGAATGGGGATTAGTCACTAGTGGCGTTCCACAAGGATCAGTTTTAGGCCCTCTCTTGTTCATAATTTACATTAATGACCTTGATGAAGGGATTACTAGTGACATGAGTAAGTTTGCTGATGATACAAAGATAGGCCGTATAATTCACTCTGAGGAGGATATCAATGAACTCCAGGACGATTTGAACAAATTAATGTCTTGGTCTGAGAAATGGCAGATGAAGTTTAATGTGGATAAGTGTAAGGTACTTGCCCTTGGTAATGAAAATAACCCTCGAAGCTATAATCTAGGTGAAGTAGAGCTTGGTCATACAGAATGTGAAAAAGACTTGGGAGTCATGGTAAGCAGAAATCTAAAGCCAAGACAGCAGTGCCTCAGTGTGCGCAACAAGGCCAACAGATTACTTGGATTTATCTCAAGAAGTATAAGTAACAGAAGTCCAAAAGTTATTTTACAGCTCTATACATCACTAGTGAGGCCTCACTTAGATTATGCTGCTCAGTTTTGGTCCCCTTACTACAGGATGGACATAGACTCATTAGAGAACATACAGAGAAGAATGACTAAAATGATTTACTGTGTAAGGAACCTCCCGTATGAAGATAGACTTAAAGCCTTAAATCTCCACTCTCTGGAGAGGCGTAGAATGAGGGGAGATATCATTGAAGTGTATAAGTGGATGACGGGCATAAACAAGGGAGACATTAATAAAATACTGAGGGTGTCGAACCAGGTAAGAACCAGGAATAATGGATTTAAGCTGGATAAATTTAGATTTAGAAAGGACATAGGTAAGTACTGGTTTTCTAACAGAGTTGTAGATGCGTGGAACAGTCTTCCCAGTGGGGTGATAGAGGCTAGGACCTTGGGTAGCTTTAAGAAGAGACTGGACAAATATATGAGCGGGAGGGGCTGGGTTTGATTGGTGTTGGGGGGTGCGGGAGTTGTTTCTTGAGTAGCTTTAGGTAGATGTCGTTTTGATAAGGACCTGCCTCGTATGGGCCAGTAGGCCTTCTGCAGTGTTCCTACATTCTTATGTTCTTATGTTCTTATGAGAATAGAAGCATCAGGGAAGAGAGAGGTGAAGGTTTATAAACTAAAAGAGGAGGCAGTTAGGGTAAGATATAAACAGCTATTGGAGGATAGATGGGCTAATCAGAGCATAGGCAATGGGGTCGAAGAGGTATGGGGTAGGTTTAAAAATGTAGTGTTAGAGTGTTCAGCAGAAGTTTGTGGTTACAGGAAAGTGGGTGCGAGAGGGAAGAGGAGCGATTGGTGGAATGATGATGTAAAGAGAGTAGTAAGGGAGAAAAAGTTAGCATATGAGAAGTTTTTACAAAGTAGAAGTGATGCAAGGAGGGAAGAGTATATGGAGAAAAAGAGAGAGGTTAAGAGAGTGGTGAAGCAATGTAAAAAGAGAGCAAATGAGAGAGTGGGTGAGATGTTATCAACAAATTTTGTTGAAAATAAGAAAAAGTTTTGGAGTGAGATTAACAAGTTAAGAAAGCCTAGAGAACAAATGGATTTGTCAGTTAAAAATAGGAGAGGAGAGTTATTAAATGGAGAGTTAGAGGTATTGGGAAGATGGAGGGAATATTTTGAGGAATTGTTAAATGTTGATGAAGATAGGGAAGCTGTGATTTCGTGTATAGGGCAAGGAGGAATAGCCTCTTGTAGGAGTGAGGAAGAGCCAGTTGTGAGTGTGGGGGAAGTTCGTGAGGCAGTAGGTAAAATGAAAGGGGGTAAGGCAGCCGGGATTGATGGGATAAAGATAGAAATGTTAAAAGCAGGTGGAGATACAGTTTTGGAGTGGTTGGTGCAATTATTTAATAAATGTATGGAAGAGGGTAAGGTACCTAGGGATTGGCAGAGAGCATGCATAGTTCCTTTGTATAAAGGCAAAGGGGATAAAAGAGAGTGCAAAAATTATAGGGGGATAAGTCTGTTGAGTGTACCTGGTAAAGTGTATGGTAAAGTTATAATTGAAAGAATTAAGAGTAAGACGGAGAATAGGATAGCAGATGAACAAGGAGGCTTTAGGAAAGGTAGGGGGTGTGTGGACCAGGTGTTTACAGTGAAACATATAAGTGAACAGTATTTACATAAGGCTAAAGAGGTCTTTGTGGCATTTATGGATTTGGAAAAGGCGTATGACAGGGTGGATAGGGGGGCAATGTGGCAGATGTTGCAAGTGTATGGTGTAGGAGGTAGGTTACTGAAAGCAGTGAAGAGTTTTTACGAGGACAGTGAGGCTCAAGTTAGAGTATGTAGGAAAGAGGGAAATTATTTCCCAGTAAAAGTAGGCCTTAGACAAGGATGTGTGATGTCACCGTGGTTGTTTAATATATTTATAGATGGGGTTGTAAGAGAAGTAAATGCGAGGGTCTTGACAAGAGGCGTGGAGTTAAAAGATCAAGAATCACACACAAAGTGGGAGTTGTCACAGCTAATCTTTGCTGATGACACTGTGCTCTTGGGAGATTCTGAAGAGAAGTTGCAGAGATTGGTGGATGAATTTGGTAGGGTGTGCAAAAGAAGAAAATTAAAGGTGAATACAGGAAAGAGTAAGGTTATGAGGATAACAAAAAGATTAGGTGATGAAAGATTGAATATCAGATTGGAGGGAGAGAGTATGGAGGAGGTGAACGTATTCAGATATTTGGGAGTGGACGTGTCAGCGGATGGGTCTATGAAAGATGAGGTGAATCATAGAATTGATGAGGGAAAAAGAGTGAGTGGTGCACTTAGGAGTCTGTGGAGACAAAGAACTTTGTCCTTGGAGGCAAAGAGGGGAATGTATGAGAGTATAGTTTTACCAACGCTCTTATATGGGTGTGAAGCATGGGTGATGAATGTTGCAGCGAGGAGAAGGCTGGAGGCAGTGGAGATGTCATGTCTGAGGGCAATGTGTGGTGTGAATATAATGCAGAGAATTCGTAGTTTGCAAGTTAGGATGAGGTGCGGGATTACCAAAACTGTTGTCCAGAGGGCTGAGGAAGGGTTGTTGAGGTGGTTCGGACATGTAGAGAGAATGGAGCGAAACAGAATGACTTCAAGAGTGTATCAGTCTGTAGTGGAAGGAAGGCGGGGTAGGGGTCGGCCTAGGAAAGGTTGGAGGGTGGTGGTAAAGGAGGTTTTGTGTGCGAGGGGCTTGGACTTCCAGCAGGTATGCATGAGCGTGTTTGATAGGAGTGAATGGAGACAAATTGTTTTTAATACTTGACGTGCTGTTGGAGTGTGAGCAAAGTAACATTTATGAAGGGGTTCAGGGAAACCGGCAGGCCGGACTTGAGTCCTGGAGATGGGAAGTACAGTGCCTGCACTCTGAAGGAGGGGTGTTAATGTTGCAGTTTAAAAACTGTAGTGTAAAGCACCCTTCTGGCAAGACAGTGATGGAGTGAATGATGGTGAAAGTTTTTCTTTTTCGGGCCACCCTGCCTTGGTGGGAATCGGCCAGTGTGATAATAAAATAAATATATATATATATATATATATATATATATATATATATATATATATATATATATATATATATATATATATATATATATATATATATATATATCTAGTGATAAAGTGCAATGTATTTATTAGCCAGCAGTTCCGTAAAATAATTAGTTTTAATATTACACGGAATAAAATTTAAGAGATGCATATTTACTTATCACTCAGCTGTGGACAGTTAGAAGTAGACTTTGTGTAACTGTTGTAATAATCTCCGCATATTTACGTACATGGCCTGAACTGGTAGAGTTATATTAATGATTGTCCTTTCAGATCAGTACTGCAATCATGAAACGAAGATTAAAAGGATCATTTTCCTCGCAATGTTTTTGAGGGCTTTACAGCACAGCTGGTAGTTTTGAGGATGCCTTAAAACTAAGATATTACGAGAATTTTGTTGAGAATGTGTTGCTAGCAGTCAAGATATTATAATTCAGGACTGAGCCTAGGTGGAGGTATTATTAGGGTCTCAACACTGCGTGTGACCTTTCATATGTAGGACACTTGGGAAAAATCACCTGAAGTTAGATTCCCACAACATCAGTACTCTGTCAGGATATCACAAGAATCAAATGTTAGCTTTCACCTCATTAAAGTTTGCCGAATTGGACAGATATCCAGGTCCTAGTTCCTAACAGATTCATCATTGAAATAATTATATTTGAATCATCGCCTATAAAACAGGTCAGTCATGCTTTGTACAACGTAAGTCAAGGTTTATATAAACTGGATCTTCAGACAAGGGTGTTTCACACTATCTCTGGATTGTTCGCTATTGAATATTTCCTTTCGATAATTTGTAGTTTAAAATTGGCCAGCTTTGGACCACCATCTCCCATTGTTTCGACAAAGTATGAATTCTTAATCTTCTTTTATCCTGCATATTGCTGACATTTTTTTTTTTAATCCAGTCATTTTGCTGGATGAGGATAATATACCTTTTAAATAGACCAATAAAAGTTTTATTTTTCCTGTTATTCGTAGTGCTTTAATAACAAACCTTGCCCCAATACAGTTTCCGACCTGCTTCTCTCTCTCTCTCTCTCTCTCTCTCTCTCTGTAAAGGTGACTTTAAATATGTCATAAAGATCGTATCCTGAGAAATATCTTTAGTTATTAAAGTCTTTTAGTCATTTTTGATCCTTTAGTATCAAAACGTTTAGTGTTTTACATTTTTCAAAAGAGAGAATTTTTTGATCTTTAAATATATAAACTATTTTGCCCCCCATGCACGAGAGCCAGGCACTGGAAGAGGTTTTCTGGTCTTTTTGTGGCGAGAAATTCCAATATACACACCCTAATTAATTTCTCAAAATCTTTCTACTCTCATCAGTCGGACGTACCTACGGACGTACCTACGGACGTACCTACGGACGTACCTACGGACGTACCTACGGACGTACCTACGGACGTACCTACGGACGTACCTACGGACGTACCTACGGTCGTACCTACGGACGTACCTACGGACGTACCTACGGACGTACCTACGGACGTACCTACGGACGTACCTACGGACGTACCTACGGACGTATCTACGGACGTACCTACGGACGTACCTACGGACGTGCTCATTCAAACCACATTGATTCTTACGAGACTATAGCCACACTAACTCACCCACACCCACTTTTATACACCCACATACCTACGCCCAAGTGCACCCATTCGTATAATTCCACCTCCCCATAATCAGCTACTCCTATAAATCAACATCAGCCCCATTTCCATAATTCTTACAAACCCCGACTAACAAACACCCATCCCAGCTTACCCACACCCACCTCAATAATAATAATAATAATAATAATAATAATAATAATAATAATAATAATAATAATAATAATGTATCAATAATAAAAATAATAAACTGCATGTGATATAGTTTACATGAAATAAAATATTCTTAGGCACAAAGAAAGTCACTAACATGCGGTGCATTTCGGGGAGAAATTCGCCTACACCCTACACCATCTCCCCAACGCCCACACTTTATCCCACACACCCATATCCACCCCCGCACATACCAACACAAACCCCACACCTCCCACCCGTACTCTATCTTCTGTTATTCTCATGTGTTCCACCGTGATGCCTACAACCACAGAATAAAGGACACATGTAAAAAAAATTTTTTTTTTGTTATGATGAGAAACAATGGTCCATGAAGGGTTGCGGTGTGTTGCAGGCCTTGCATGACGCTGCCGCTTGCATGGTGCTGCCGCTTGCATGGTGCTGCCGCTTGCATGACGCTGCCGCTTGCATGGTGCTGCCGCTTGCATGACGCTGCCGCTTGCATGGTGCTGCCGCTTGCATGACGCTGCCGCTTGCATGGTGCTGCCGCTTGCATGGTGCTGCCGCTTGCATGACGCTGCCGCTTGCATGGTGCTGCCGCTTGCATGGTGCTGCCGCTTGCATGGTGCTGCCGCTTGCATGGTGCTGCCGCTTGCATGGTGCTGCCGCTTGCATGGTGCTGCCGCTTGCATGGTGCTGCCGCTTGTATGGTGCTGCCGCTTGCATGGTGCTGCCGCTTGCATGGTGCTGCCGCTTGCATGGTGCTGCCGCTTGCATGACGCTGGCGCTTGCATGACGCTGCCGCTTGCATGACGCTGCCGCTTGCATGGTGCTGCCGCTTGCATGGTGCTGCCGCTTGCATGGTGCTGCCGCTTGCATGACGCTGCCGCTTGCATGGTGCTGCCGCTTGCATGACTCTGCCGCTTGCATGGTGCTGCCGCTTGCATGGTGCTGCCGCTTGCATGGTGCTGCCGCTTGCATGGTGCTGCCGCTTGCATGGTGCTGCCGCTTGCATGGTGCTGCCGCTTGCATGGTGCTGCCGCTTGCATGGTGCTGCCGCTTGCATGACGCTGCCGCTGCTGCCGCTTGCATGACGCTGCTTGCTTGCATGATGGTGCTGCTGCCGCTTGCATGGTGCTGCCGCTTGCATGGTGCTGCTGCCGCTTGCATGGTGCTGCCGCTTGCATGGCTGCCGCTTGCATGACGCTGCCGCTTGCGTGCTGCCGCTTGCATGGTGCTGCCGCTTGCATGGTGCGCTTGCATGGTGCTGCCGCTTGCATGGTGCTGCCGCTTGCATGGTGCTGCCGCTTGCATGGTGCTGCCGCTTGCATGGTGCTGCCGCTTGCATGACGCTGCCGCTTGCATGACGCTGCCGCTTGCATGGTGCTGCCGCTTGCATGGTGCTGCCGCTTGCATGGTGCCGCCGCTTGCATGGTGCTGCCGCTTGCATGGTGCTGCCGCTTGCATGGTGCTGCCGCTTGCATGACGCTGCCGCTTGCATGACGCTGCCGCTTGCATGGTGCTGCCGCTTGCATGGTGCTGCCGCTTGCATGGTGCTGCCGCTTGCATGGTGCTGCCGCTTGCATGGTGCTGCCGCTTGCATGGTGCTGCCGCTTGCATGGTGCTGCCGCTTGCATGGTGCTGCCGCTTGCATGGTGCTGCCGCTTGCATGGTGCTGCCGCTTGCATGGTGCTGCCGCTTGCATGACGCTGCCGCTTGCATGACGCTGCCGCTTGCATGGTGCTGCCGCTTGCATGGTGCTGCCGCTTGCATGGTGCTGCCGCTTGCATGGTGCCGCCGCTTGCATGGTGCTGCCGCTTGCATGGTGCTGCCGCTTGCATGACGCTGCCGCTTGCATGGTGCTGCCGCTTGCATGGTGCTGCCGCTTGCATGGTGCTGCCGCTTGCATGGTGCCGCCGCTTGCATGGTGCTGCCGCTTGCATGGTGCTGCCGCTTGCATGGTGCTGCCGCTTGCATGGTGCTGCCGCTTGCATGGTGCTGCCGCTTGCATGGTGCTGCCGCTTGCATGGTGCTGCCGCTTGCATGGTGCTGCCGCTTGCATGGTGCTGCCGCTTGCATGGTGCTGCCGCTTGCATGGTGCTGCCGCTTGCATGGTGCTGCCGCTTGCATGACGCTGCCGCTTGCATGCTTTGCATGGTGCTGCCGCTTGCATGGTGCTGCCGCTTGCATGGTGCTGCCGCTTGCATGGTGCTGCCGCTTGCATGGTGCTGCCGCTTGCATGGTGCCGCCGCTTGCATGGTGCTGCCGCTTGCATGACGCTGCCGCTTGCATGGTGCTTTGCATGGTGCTGCCGCTTGCATGGTGCTGCCGCTTGCATGGTGCTGCCGCTTGCATGACGCTGCCGCTTGCATGGTGCTGCCGCTTGCATGGTGCTGCCGCTTGCATGGTGCTGCCGCTTGCATGGTGCTGCCGCTTGCATGGTGCTGCCGCTTGCATGACGCTGCCGCTTGCATGGTGCTGCCGCTTGCATGGTGCTGCCGCTTGCATGGTGCTGCCGCTTGCATGGTGCCGCCGCTTGCATGGTGCTGCCGCTTGCATGACGCTGCCGCTTGCATGGTGCTGCCGCTTGCATGGTGCTGCCGCTTGCATGGTGCTGCCGCTTGCATGACGCTGCCGCTTGCATGGTGCTGCCGCTTGCATGGTGCTGCCGCTTGCATGGTGCTGCCGCTTGCATGGTGCTGCCGCTTGCATGGTGCTGCCGCTTGCATGGTGCTGCCGCTTGCATGGTGCTGCCGCTTGCATGGTGCCGCCGCTTGCATGGTGCTGCCGCTTGCATGACGCTGCCGCTTGCATGGTGCTGCCGCTTGCATGGTGCTGCCGCTTGCATGGTGCTGCCGCTTGCATGGTGCCGCCGCTTGCATGGTGCTGCCGCTTGCATGACGCTGCCGCTTGCATGGTGCTGCCGCTTGCATGGTGCTGCCGCTTGCATGGTGCCGCCGCTTGCATGGTGCCGCCGCTTGCATGGTGCTGCCGCTTGCATGGTGCCGCCGCTTGCATGGTGCTGCCGCTTGCATGACGCTGCCGCTTGCATGGTGCCGCCGCTTGCATGGTGCTGCCGCTTGCATGGTGCTGCCGCTTGCATGGTGCCGCCGCTTGCATGGTGCTGCCGCTTGCATGGTGCTGCCGCTTGCATGGTGCTGCCGCTTGCATGGTGCTGCCGCTTGCATGGTGCTGCCGCTTGCATGGTGCCGCCGCTTGCATGGTGCTGCCGCTTGCATGACGCTGCCGCTTGCATGGTGCCGCCGCTTGCATGGTGCTGCCGCTTGCATGGTGCTGCCGCTTGCATGGTGCCGCCGCTTGCATGGTGCTGCCGCTTGCATGACGCTGCCGCTTGCATGGTGCTGCCGCTTGCATGGTGCTGCCGCTTGCATGGTGCTGCCGCTTGCATGGTGCCGCCGCTTGCATGGTGCCGCCGCTTGCATGGTGCTGCCGCTTGCATGGTGCCGCCGCTTGCATGGTGCTGCCGCTTGCATGACGCTGCCGCTTGCATGGTGCCGCTGCTTGCATGGTACTGCCGCTTGCATGGTGCTGCCGCTTGCATGGTGCCGCCGCTTGCATGGTGCTGCCGCTTGCATGGTGCTGCCGCTTGCATGGTGCTGCCGCTTGCATGGTGCCGCCGCTTGCATGGTGCCGCCGCTTGCATGGTGCTGCCGCTTGCATGACGCTGCCGCTTGCATGGTGCTGCCGCTTGCATGGTGCTGCCGCTTGCATGGTGCTGCCGCTTGCATGACGCTGCCGCTTGCATGACGCTGCCGCTTGCATGACGCTGCCGCTTGCATGACGCTGCCGCTTGCATGGTGCTGCCGCTTGCATGGTGCTGCCGCTTGCATGGTGCCGCCGCTTGCATGGTGCTGCCGCTTGCATGGTGCTGCCGCTTGCATGACGCTGCCGCTTGCATGACGCTGCCGCTTGCATGACGCTGCCGCTTGCATGACGCTGCCGCTTGCATGGTGCTGCCGCTTGCATGGTGCTGCCGCTTGCATGGTGCCGCCGCTTGCATGGTGCTGCCGCTTGCATGGTGCTGCCGCTTGCATGGTGCCGCCGCTTGCATGGTGCTGCCGCTTGCATGACGCTGCCGCTTGCATGACGCTGCCGCTTGCATGGTGCTGCCGCTTGCATGGTGCTGCCGCTTGCATGGTGCTGCCGCTTGCATGGTGCTGCCGCTTGCATGGTGCCGCCGCTTGCATGGTGCTGCCGCTTGCATGACGCTGCCGCTTGCATGGTGCTGCCGCTTGCATGGTGCCGCCGCTTGCATGGTGCCGCCGCTTGCATGGTGCTGCCGCTTGCATGACGCTGCCGCTTGCATGGTGCTGCCGCTTGCATGGTGCCGCCGCTTGCATGGTGCTGCCGCTTGCATGACGCTGCCGCTTGCATGGTGCTGCCGCTTGCATGGTGCCGCCGCTTGCATGGTGCTGCCGCTTGCATGACGCTGCCGCTTGCATGGTGCTGCCGCTTGCATGGTGCCGCCGCTTGCATGGTGCTGCCGCTTGCATGACGCTGCCGCTTGCATGACGCTGCCGCTTGCATGACGCTGCCGCTTGCATGGTGCTGCCGCTTGCATGGTGCCGCCGCTTGCATGGTGCTGCCGCTTGCATGACGCTGCCGCTTGCATGGTGCTGCCGCTTGCATGGTGCCGCCGTTTGCATGGTGCTGCCGCTTGCATGACGCTGCCGCTTGCATGGTGCTGCCGCTTGCATGGTGCCGCCGCTTGCATGGTGCTGCCGCTTGCATGACGCTGCCGCTTGCATGGTGCTGCCGCTTGCATGGTGCCGCCGCTTGCATGGTGCTGCCGCTTGCATGACGCTGCCGCTTGCATGGTGCTGCCGCTTGCATGGTGCCGCCGCTTGCATGGTGCTGCCGCTTGCATGACGCTGCCGCTTGCATGACGCTGCCGCTTGCATGACGCTGCCGCTTGCATGGTGCTGCCGCTTGCATGGTGCCGCCGCTTGCATGGTGCTGCCGCTTGCATGACGCTGCCGCTTGCATGGTGCTGCCGCTTGCATGGTGCCGCCGCTTGCATGGTGCTGCCGCTTGCATGACGCTGCCGCTTGCATGGTGCTGCCGCTTGCATGCCTGAAACACAACCATCTATATCCACGAGACGACTTTTACGAGTTTTTTTCTCGCAGGACACGGACGGTACCGGAGGTGCGTGGCTGGTTATGCTGCACTCGGGTTAAATGTATGAACATGGCTGGGAATTATTTTAAACTGGAAGCAGGAAAAAATGCAGCTGTCGTCAGTTACTGGAAGAGGGAGGGAGAGAGAGAGAGAGAGAGAGAGAGAGACAGAGAGAGAGAGAGAGAGAGAGAGAGAGAGAGAGATGTAGAGAGCTTGTCAATAAAATTAGGAGAGACAACAAAGAGAGAGAGAGAGAGAGAGAGAGAGAGAGAGAGAGAGAGAGAGAGAGAGAGAGAGAGAGAGAGAGAGAGAGAGAGAGAGAGAGAGAGAGAGAGAGAGAGAGAGAGAGAGCATTACAATACACTCATGCTCAAAAAAGGAGATAGTTCTTTCGGGTTCAGAGCAGACTATCAGTGGGAGCATTGTACTATAAAGATGTAATTCTTTTCTGTAGAGATGAGAGTTGTAGGTGCACTCTGGCACACAGCTGCTAGGGAAAACCATCGTTACTACCATCGTCACTACCATCGTCACTACCAATGTCACTACCAATGTCACTACCATCATCACCACCATCGTCATTACTATCATCATCACCATCGTCACTCATCACCACCGTCACTACCATCATCACCATCGTCACTAACACTCGTCACTACCATCATCACCACCATCGTCATTACTATCATCATCACCATCGTCACTCATCACCACCGTCACTACCATCACCACCATCGTCACTAACATCGTCACTACCATCATCACCACCATTGTCACTAACATCGTCACTACCATCATCACCACTATCATCACTACCATCATCACCACCGTCGTCACTCACCACCATCGTCACTCATCACCACCGTCACTACCATCACCACCATCGTCACTAACATCGTCACTACCATTGTCACTAACATCGTCACTACCATCATCACCACTATCATCACTACCATCATCACCACCGTCGTCACTCACCACCATCGTCACTAACATCGTCACTACCATCATCACTACCATTGTCACTAATATCGTCACTACCATCATCACTACAATTGTCACTAACAGCATCACCACCATCATCACTACCATTGTCACTAACATCGTCATTACCATCATCATCACCATCAACACTACCTAGCTTGAAAAACACATAACTGAGGTAGGATACATCTGACATACATTATCACAATAACCAGGAAACACTATACCCGTTGTAGGATACATCTGACATACATTTACTTGAAGAGTAATGAAGGATTATTTTCCATACAGAAAAGTTTCTTGGAGCTTGTGACAGGCTCTTGATCCAGAGAGCTGGATCTGGCCTTCCGTTCCTAGGAGCAAGCCTAATTACCTCCTATTTTCTCAGGCGATGATTGACCTCTGCGGGTTTAGCATCTTACCATCTGTGATAGTGATGTATATTAAAACGTGAGTAGATTATCTACGTTTAAAGGGATCTTTTAATTTACAGGCTTCACATGAATATAATGCTACACAATACACAAATAACTTGCACATTCGAGAAAAGAGGTTATGATTACGTTTCGGTGCGACTTCGACCATTTCTATGCAACATATTTTCCGGATAGATGGTCTATCACAAGCCACTGCATTCTCAATAAGGAGTTGAATACTGATGAAATTCTGGCCAGACATTTAATTAGTATGTAAGATACCTACACTTATAGCTGCCACCCGACTCACTCGTGGCTGTAATCTTATATAGATGGCGTGCTGCTCCCGGCGTTATTCTTACTTTCTTTGGAAGTAAATCTTCAGCAGCAGGTCTCTGGAGGCATTAGGGCGCTTCTCCGATAGGACACACTTTGTAAGCTTAACGGATGAACACGTTTTCTTACGATAAATTATCACTCGGAAGCCGTAATTGCTTGAGGAATACCATGATGAAATAGACTGGGGTTGCCAGACAGATCGCGTAAAAAATACCTGCTGGTGACCCATAACCATAATTTTTAAAGGGGTGGACTGGTAAGCAAGCGGAAGGCTCCAAGCTGCGGGTCGTTATATGACTAACATCCGCGTCAGGAAACACTTGTCCTGTTTCCTGACAAACCTTACCTAACCTATTAGTGACCCAATTTACCCCCATTCTCAGATTTATTCACTCCCATTTATTATTGGAAATTGGTTAAAAAATTTACGTTTGATTATTAAGTAACTCTAGATTTATGGCACCGATATTCTGAAGCAATTTAATACAGCTGATCTTATTTGCAATAGGAAGTATGCATAGCCATAAACGATAGTCTGGTGGTAAATAAAAACGATTGTTGATTATAAAATGGCTTATTACTAAAGCTATATGGTTATATCTATTTAAACCATAAATTATAAAATGGTTTATAACTAAAGCTACATGGTTATATCTATTTAAACCATAAATTATAAAATGGTTTATAACTAAAGCTACATGGTTATATCTATTTAAACCATAAATTATAAAATGGTTTATTACTAAAGCTACATGGTTATATCTATTTAAACCATAAATTATAAAATGGTTTATTACTAAAGCTACATGGTTATATCTATTTAAACCATAAATTATAAAATGGTTTATTACTAAAGCTACATGGTTATATCTATTTAAACCATAAATTATAAAATGGTTTATTACTAAAGCTACATGGTTATATCTATTTAAACCATAAATTATAAAATGGTTTATTACTAAAGCTACATGGTTATATCTATTTAAACCATAAATTATAAAATGGTTTATTACTAAAGCTACATGGTTATATCTATTTAAACCATAAATTATAAAATGGTTTATAACTAAAGCTACATGGTTATATCTATTTAAACCATAAATTATAAAATGGTTTATTACTAAAGCTACATGGTTATATCTATTTAAACCATAAATTATAAAATGGTTTATTACTAAAGCTACATGGTTATATCTATTTAAACCATAAATTATAAAATGGTTTATTACTAAAGCTACATGGTTATATCTATTTAAACCATAAATTATAAAATGGTTTATAACTAAAGCTACATGGTTATATCTATTTAAACCATAAATTATAAAATGGTTTATTACTAAAGCTACATGGTTATATCTATTTAAACCATAAATTATAAAATGGTTTATTACTAAAGCTACATGGTTATATCTATTTAAACCATAAATTATAAAATGGTTTACCATAAATTATAAAATTGTTTATTACTAAAGCTACATGGTTATATCTATTTAAACCATAAATTATAAAATGGTTTATTACTAAAGCTACATGGTTATATCTATTTAAACCATAAATTATAAAATGGTTTATTACTAAAGCTACATGGTTATATCTATTTAAACCATAAATTATAAAATGGTTTATTACTAAAGCTACATGGTTATATCTATTTAAACCATAAATTATAAAATGGTTTATTACTAAAGCTACATGGTTATATCTATTTAAACCATAAATTATAAAATGGTTTATTACTAAAGCTACATGGTTATATCTATTTAAACCATAAATTATAAAATGGTTTATTACTAAAGCTACATGGTTATATCTATTTAAACCATAAATTATAAAATGGTTTATTACTAAAGCTACATGGTTATATCTATTTAAACCATAAATTATAAAATGGTTTATTACTAAAGCTACATGGTTATATCTATTTAAACCATAAATTATAAAATGGTTTATTACTAAAGCTACATGGTTATATCTATTTAAACCATAAATTATAAAATGGTTTATTACTAAAGCTACATGGTTATATCTATTTAAACCATAAATTATAAAATGGTTTATTACTAAAGCTACATGGTTATATCTATTTAAACCATAAATTATAAAATGGTTTATTACTAAAGCTACATGGTTATATCTATTTAAACCATAAATTCAATAGAAACATAAACATTTTAAATAAATCCCATCCAATCAGTTATGTTATTAATTGATGTAAAGATGTATATGGGAACATTTTGTGTTGGTAGACTCTCAAGGCTTGTTCAGAATCTGCAGGTTATTTACCTAGCCTGTCAACTTAGTAAGTGGAGTAAATAATGTTAGGCTCTCTCAGGAAGACCTCTCTACAGTAGGGATCTCTAGGGAGAGCTCTCTACAGTAGGGATCTCTAGGGAGAGCTCTCTACAGTAGGGATCTCTAGGGAGAGCTCTCTACAGTAGGGATCTCTAGGGAGAGCTCTCTACAATAGGGATCTCTAGGGAGAGCTCTCTACAGTAGGGATCTCTAGGGAGAGCTCTCTACAATAGGGATCTCTAGGGAGAGCTCTCTACAGTAGGGATCTCTAGGGAGAGCTCTCTACAGTAGGGATCTCTAGGGAGAGCTCTCTACAGTAGGGATCTCTAGGGAGAGCTCTCTACAATAGGGATCTCTAGGGAGAGCTCTCTACAGTAGGGATCTCTAGGGACAGCTCTCTACAGTAGGGATCTCTAGGGAGAGCTCTCTACAGTAGGGATCTCTAGGGAGAGCTCTCTACAGTAGGGATCTCTAGGGAGAGCTCTCTACAGTAGGGATCTCTAGGGAGAGCTCTCTACAGTAGGGATCTCTAGGGAGAGCTCTCTAGGGATCTCTAGGGAGAGCTCTCTACAGTAGGGATCTCTAGGGAGAGCTCTCTACAATAGGGATCTCTAGGGAGAGCTCTCTACAGTAGGGATCTCTAGGGAGAGCTCTCTACAATAGGGATCTCTAGGGAGAGCTCTCTACAGTAGGGATCTCTAGGGAGAGCTCTCTACAATAGGGATCTCTAGGGAGAGCTCTCTACAGTAGGGATCTCTAGGGAGAGCTCTCTACAGTAGGGATCTCTAGGGAGAGCTCTCTACAGTAGGGATCTCTAGGGAGAGCTCTCTACAGTAGGGATCTCTAGGGAGAGCTCTCTACAGTAGGGATCTCTAGGGAGAGCTCTCTACAGTAGGGATCTCTAGGGAGAGCTCTCTACAGTAGGGATCTCTAGGGAGAGCTCTCTACAGTAGGGATCTCTAGGGAGAGCTCTCTACAGTAGGGATCTCTAGGGAGAGCTCTCTACAGTAGGGATCTCTAGGGAGAGCTCTCTACAGTAGGGATCTCTAGGGAGAGCTCTCTACAGTAGGGATCTCTAGGGAGAGCTCTCTACAGTAGGGATCTCTAGGGAGAGCTCTCTACAGTAGGGATCTCTAGGGAGAGCTCTCTACAGTAGGGATCTCTAGGGAGAGCTCTCTACAGTAGGGATCTCTAGGGAGAGCTCTCTACAGTAGGGATCTCTAGGGAGAGCTCTCTACAGTAGGGATCTCTAGGGAGAGCTCTCTACAGTAGGGATCTCTAGGGAGAGCTCTCTACAGTAGGGATCTCTAGGGAGAGCTCTCTACAGTAGGGATCTCTAGGGAGAGCTCTCTACAGTAGGGATCTCTAGGGAGAGCTCTCTACAGTAGGGATCTCTAGGGAGAGCTCTCTACAGTAGGGATCTCTAGGGAGAGCTCTCTACAGTAGGGATCTCTAGGGAGAGCTCTCTACAGTAGGGATCTCTAGGGAGAGCTCTCTACAGTAGGGATCTCTAGGGAGAGCTCTCTACAGTAGGGATCTCTAGGGAGAGCTCTCTACAGTAGGGATCTCTAGGGAGAGCTCTCTACAGTAGGGATCTCTAGGGAGAGCTCTCTACAGTAGGGATCTCTAGGGAGAGCTCTCTACAGTAGGGATCTCTAGGGATCTCTACAGGGATCTCTAGGGAGCTCTCTACAGTAGGGATCTCTAGGGAGAGCTCTCTACAGTAGGGATCTCTAGGGAGAGCTCTCTACAGTAGGGATCTCTAGGGAGAGCTCTCTACAGTAGGGATCTCTAGGGAGAGCTCTCTACAGTAGGGATCTCTAGGGAGAGCTCTCTACAGTAGGGATCTCTAGGGAGAGCTCTCTACAGTAGGGATCTCTAGGGAGAGCTCTCTACAGTAGGGATCTCTAGGGAGAGCTCTCTACAGTAGGGATCTCTAGGGAGAGCTCTCTACAGTAGGGATCTCTAGGGAGAGCTCTCTACAGTAGGGATCTCTAGGGAGAGCTCTCTACAGTAGGGATCTCTAGGGAGAGCTCTCTACAGTAGGGATCTCTAGGGAGAGCTCTCTACAGTAGGGATCTCTAGGGAGAGCTCTCTACAGTAGGGATCTCTAGGGAGAGCTCTCTACAGTAGGGATCTCTAGGGAGAGCTCTCTACAGTAGGGATCTCTAGGGAGAGCTCTCTACAGTAGGGATCTCTAGGGAGAGCTCTCTACAGTAGGGATCTCTAGGGAGAGCTCTCTACAGTAGGGATCTCTAGGGAGAGCTCTCTACAGTAGGGATCTCTAGGGAGAGCTCTCTACAGTAGGGATCTCTAGGGAGAGCTCTCTACAGTAGGGATCTCTAGGGAGAGCTCTCTACAGTAGGGATCTCTAGGGAGAGCTCTCTACAGTAGGGATCTCTAGGGAGAGCTCTCTACAGTAGGGATCTCTAGGGAGAGCTCTCTACAGTAGGGATCTCTAGGGAGAGCTCTCTACAGTAGGGATCTCTAGGGAGAGCTCTCTACAGTAGGGATCTCTAGGGAGAGCTCTCTACAGTAGGGATCTCTAGGGAGAGCTCTCTACAGTAGGGATCTCTAGGGAGAGCTCTCTACAGTAGGGATCTCTAGGGAGAGCTCTCTACAGTAGGGATCTCTAGGGAGAGCTCTCTACAGTAGGGATCTCTAGGGAGAGCTCTCTACAGTAGGGATCTCTAGGGAGAGCTCTCGACAGGGGGGCTCTCTACAGTAGGGATCTCTAGGGAGAGCTCTCTACAGTAGGGATCTCTAGGACAGTCTCTAGGGAGAGCTCTCAACAGCAGTGATCTCTAGGGAGAGCTCTCTACAGTAGGGATCTCTAGGGAGAGCTCTCTACAGTAGGGATCTCTAGGGAGAGCTCTCTACAGTAGGGATCTCTAGGGAGAGCTCTCTACAGTAGGGATCTCTAGGGAGAGCTCTCTACAGTAGGGATCTCTAGGGAGAGCTCTCTACAGTAGGGATCTCTAGGGAGAGCTCTCTACAGGGAGAGCTAGGGATCTCTAGGGAGAGCTCTCTACAGTAGGGATCTCTAGGGAGAGCTCTCTACAATAGGGATCTCTAGGGAGAGCTCTCTACAGTAGGGATCTCTAGGGAGAGCTCTCTACAATAGGGATCTCTAGGGAGAGCTCTCTACAGTAGGGATCTCTAGGGAGAGCTCTCTACAGTAGGGATCTCTACCGTAGGGATGTCTAGGGAGAGCTCTCTACAGTAGGGATCTCTAGGGAGAGCTCTCTACAGTAGGGATCTCTAGGGAGAGCTCTCTACAGTAGGGATCTCTAGGGAGAGCTCTCTACAGTAGGGATCTCTAGGGAGAGCTCTCTACAGTAGGGATCTCTAGGGAGAGCTCTCTACAGTAGGGATCTCTAGGGAGAGCTCTCTACAGTAGGGATCTCTAGGGAGAGCTCTCTACAGTAGGGATCTCTAGGGAGAGCTCTCTACAGTAGGGATCTCTATGGAGAGCTCTCTACAGTAGGGATCTCTATGGAGAGCTCTCTACAGTAGGGATCTCTAGGGAGAGCTCTCTACAGTAGGGATCTCTAGGGAGAGCTCTCTACAGTAGGGATCTCTAGGGAGAGCTCTCTACAATAGGGATCTCTAGGGAGAGCTCTCTACAGTAGGGATCTCTAGGGAGAGCTCTCTACAATAGGGATCTCTAGGGAGAGCTCTCTACAGTAGGGATCTCTAGGGAGAGCTCTCTACAATAGGCATCTCTAGGGAGAGCTCTCTACAGTAGGGATCTCTAGGGAGAGCTCTCTACAGTAGGGATCTCTAGGGAGAGCTCTCTACAGTAGGGATCTCTAGGGAGAGCTCTCTACAGTAGGGATCTCTAGGGAGAGCTCTCTACAGTAGGGATCTCTAGGGAGAGCTCTCTACAATAGGAATCTCTAGGGAGAGCTCTCTACAGTAGGGATCTCTAGGGAGAGCTCTCTACAGTAGGGATCTCTAGGGAGAGCTCTCTACAGTAGGGATCTCTAGGGAGAGCTCTCTACAATAGGGATCTCTAGGGAGAGCTCTCTACAGTAGGGATCTCTAGGGAGAGCTCTCTACAGTAGGGATCTCTAGGGAGAGCTCTCTACAATAGGGATCTCTAGGGAGAGCTCTCTACAGTAGGCATCTCTAGGGAGAGCTCTCTACAATAGGGATCTCAAGGGAGAGCTCTCTACAATAGGGATCTCTAGGGAGAGCTCTCTACAGTAGGGATCTCTAGGGAGAGCTCTCTACAATAGGGATCTCTAGGGAGAGCTCTCTACAATAGGGATCTCTAGGGAGAGCTCTCTACAGTAGGGATCTCTAGGGAGAGCTCTCTACAATAGGGATCTCTAGGGAGAGCTCTCTACAGTAGGGATCTCTAGGGAGAGCTCTCTACAATAGGGATCTCTAGGGAGAGCTCTCTACAATAGGGATCTCTAGGGAGAGCTCTCTACAGTAGGGATCTCTAGGGAGAGCTCTCTACAATAGGGATCTCTAGGGAGAGCTCTCTACAGTAGGGATCTCTAGGGAGAGCTCTCTACAGTAGGGATCTCTAGGGAGAGCTCTCTACAATAGGGATCTCTAGGGAGAGCTCTCTACGTTCAGCAGATTATTGTTGTAATCAAGAGCCCCTCACCAACATCAAGGAACCTTCCTTGAGGGGAGAGTTCAGCAGATTATTGTTGTAATCAAGAGCCCCTCACCAACATCAAGGAACCTTCCTTGAGGGGAGAGTTCAGCGGATTATTGTTGTAATCAAGAGCCCCTCACCAACATCAAGGAACCTTCCTTGAGGGGAGAGTTCAGCGGATTATTGTTATAATCAAGAGCCCCTCACCAACATCAAGGAACCTTCCTTGAGGGGAGAGTTCAGCGGATTATTGTTGTAATCAAGAGCCCCTCACCAACAACAAGGAACCTTCCTTGAGGGAAGAGTTCAGCGGATTATTGTTGTAATCAAGAGCCCCTCACCAACATCAAGGAACCTTCCTTGAGGGGAGAGTTCAGCGGATTATTGTTATAATCAAGAGCCCCTGACCAACATCAAGGAACCTTCCTTGAGGGGAGAGTTCAGCGGATTATTGTTGTAATCAAGAGCCCCTGACCAACATCAAGGAACCTTCCTTGAGGGGAGAGTTCAGCAGATTATTGTTGTAATCAAGAGCCCCTGACCAACATCAAGGAACCTTCCTTGAGGGGAGAGTTCAGCGGATTACTGTTGAAATCAAGAGCCCCTGACCAACATCAAGGAACCTTCCTTGAGAGGAGAGTTCAGCAGATTATTGTTGTAATCAAGAGCCCCTGACCAACATCAAGGAACCTTGAGGGGAGAGTTCAGCGGATTATTGTCATAATCAAAAGCCCCTGACCAACATCAAGGAACCTTCCTTGAGGGGAGAGTTCAGCGGATTATTGTCATAATCAAGAGCCCCTGACCAACATCAAGGAACCTTCCTTGAGGGGAGAGTTCAGGGGATTATTGTCGTAATCAAGAGCCCCTGACCAACATCAAGGAACCTTCCTTGAGGGGAGAGTTCAGCGGATTATTGTCGTAATCAAGAGCCCCTGACAAACATCAAGGAACCTTCCTTGAGGGGAGAGTTCAGCGGATTATTGTCGTAATCAAGAGCCCCTGACCAACATCAAGGAACCTTCCTTGAGGGGAGAGTTCAGCGGATTATTGTCGTAATCAAGAGCCCCTGACCAACATCAAGGAACCTTCCTTGAAAGGAGAGTTCAGCGGATTATTGTCGTAATCAAGAGCCCCTGACCAACATCAAGGAACCTTCCTTGAGGGGAGAGTTCAGCGGATTATTGTTGTAATCAAGAGCCCCTGACCAACATCAAGGAAACTTCCTTCAGGGGAGAGTTCAGCGGATTATTGTTGTAATCAAGAGCCCCTCACCAACATCAAGGAACCTTCCTTGAGGGGAGAGTTCAGCGGATTATTGTTGTAATCAAGAGCCCCTCACCAACATCAAGGAACCTTCCTTGAGGGGAGAGTTCAGCGGATTATTGTTGTAATCAAGAGCCCCTCACCAACATCAAGGAACCTTCCTTGAGGGGAGAGTTCAGCAGATTATTGTTGTAATCAAGAGCCCCTCACCAACATCAAGGAACCTTCCTTGAGGGGAGAGTTCAGCAGATTATTGTTATAATCAAGAGCCCCTGACCAACATCAAGGAACCTTCCTTGAGGGGAGAGTTCAGCGGATTATTGTTATAATCAAGAGACCCTGACCAACATCAAGGAACCTTCCTTGAGGGGAGAGTTCAGCGGATTATTGTTGTAATCAAGAGCCCCTGACCAACACCAAGGAACCTTCCTTGAGGGGAGAGTTCAGCAGATTATTGTTGAAATCAAGAGCCCCTGACCAACATCAAGGAACCTTCCTTGAGGGGAGAGTTCAGCGGATTATTGTTGTAATCAAGAGCCCCTGACCAACATCAAGGAACCTTGAGGGGAGAGTTCAGCGGATTATTGTCATAATCAAAAGCCCCTGACCAACATCAAGGAACCTTCCTTGAGGGGAGAGTTCAGCAGATTATTGTCATAATCAAGAGCCCCCGACCAACATCAAGGAACCTTCCTTCAGGGGAGAGTTCAGCGGATTATTGTCGTAATCAAGAGCCCCTGACCAACATCAAGGAACCTTCCTTGAGGGGAGAGTTCGGCGGATTATTGTCGTAATCAAGAGCCCATGACAAACATCAAGGAACCTTCCTTGAGGGGAGAGTTCAGCGGATTATTGTCGTAATCAAGAGCCCCTGATCAACATCAAGGAACCTTCCTTGAGGGGAGAGTTCAGCGGATTATTGTCGTAATCAAGAGCCCCTCACAAACATCAAGGAACCTTCCTTGAGGGGAGAGTTCAGCGGATTATTGTCGTAATCAAGAGCCCCTGACCAACATCAAGGAACCTTCCTTGAGGGGAGAGTTCAGCGGATTATTGTTATAATCAAGAGCCCCTGACCAACATCAAGGAACCTTCCTTGAGGGGAGAGTTCAGCGGATTATTGTTATAATCAAGAGCCCCTGACAAACATCAAGGAACCATCCTTGAGGGGAGAGTTCAGCGGATTATTGTTATAATCAAGAGCCCCTGACCAACATCAAGGAACCTTCCTTGAGGGGAGAGTTCAGCGGATTATTGTTATAATCAAGAGCCCCTGACCAACATCAAGGAACCTTCCTTGAGGAGAGAGTTCAGCGGATTATTGTCATAATCAAGAGCAACTCACCAACATCAAGGAATCTTCCGTGAGGGGAGAGTTCAGCGGATTATTATTATAATCAAGAGCCCCTCACCAACATCAAGGAACCTTCCTTGAGGGGAGAGTTCAGCAGATTATTGTTATAATCAAGAGCCCCTCACCAACATCAAGGAACCTTCCTTGAGGGGAGAGTTCAGTGGATTATTGTTATAATCAAGAGCCCCTTACCAACATCAAGGAACCTTCCTTGAGGGGAGAGTTCAGCGGATTATTATTATAATCAAGAGCCCCTCACCAACATCAAGGAAGTTCTTCCTTGAGGGGAGAGTTCAGCAGATTATTATTATAATCAAGAGCCCCTCACCAACATCAAGGAACCTTCCTTGAGTCGGGAGAGTTCAGCAGATTATTATTATAATCAAGAGCCCTTCACCAACATCAAGGAACCTTCCTTGAGGGGAGAGTTCAGCAGATTATTATTATAATCAAGAGCCCCTCACCAACATCAAGGAACCTTCCATGAGGGGAGAGTTCAGTGGATTATTGTTATAATCAAGAGCCACTCACCAACATCAAGGAACCTTCCTTGAGGGGAGAGTTCAGCGGATTATTATTATTATAATCAAGAGCCCCTCACCAACATCAAGGAACCTTCCTTGAGGGGAGAGTTCAGTGGATTATTGTTATAATCAAGAGCCCCTCACCAACATCAAGGAACCTTCCTTGAGGGGAGAGTTCAGCGGATTATTATTATAATCAAGAGCCCCTCACCAACATCAAGGAACCTTCCTTGAGGGGAGAGTTCAGCGGATTATTGTTATAATCAAGAGCCCCTCACCAACATCAAGGAACCTTCCTTGAGGGGAGAGTTCAGCGGATTATTATTATAATCAAGAGCCCCTCACCAACATCAAGGAACCTTCCTTGAGGGGAGAGTTCAGCGAATTATTGTTATAATCAAG
>NW_027195438.1:117500-189234 GCF_038502225.1 Cherax quadricarinatus | reverse complement strand
GGATAGGGGGATTCTGCTTGAAGGACAGGAGTAGGAGGCAGAGAGTGTGTTTTCCTGGGGCTGGGATGAAGGATATTGTTAGCCATCTGGATGACATCATGAGAGGTAATGGGAGCAATCCTATTATCTGTCACAGTGCTGGAGGCAACGATGTTGGCAGACGTAGGAGTGAGGACCTGATTAGCAGGTATAGGTCAGCAATAGAGATAATTAGGAGGAAGGGTGGGAAACCTGTCATATGTGGCATTTTGCCAAGGAGAGGAGTTGGAAATGAATGGTTGTCCAGAGCAATGGTGTCAATTGCTGGCTGGACAAATACTGTAAGGAAAATGCGGTAACATTCATTGACAACTGGGACCTCTTCTATGGCAGAAATGACATGTATGCCAGGGATGGGGTTCACTTATCTAGGTGTGGGGTGGGAGCACTGGCAACTGCAGTGGAGGAAGCTGTTAGGTCTTTAAACTAGGAATAGTTAGTGGTATGGGTTTTTGCGGGAAAACTGTGAAGTCTCAGGGTAGTAATATGAGTACTAGGAGAACTAGTAATAGGCAAAATGAGGTGGATATTGGAAAGCCAGTGGCACTAATTGACAAGGACAGTAATAGGTTTAGTGGAATAACAGAAAGGAGCAGGAAGGGTAAAGAGAGAGGAGGGTCTTTAAGTATTTATTACACAAATAGTCGCATTGCTAGGAATAAGATGGACGAGTTGAGACTAGTTGCTAGTGCAGGTAACATAGATGTATTTGCCATTACTGAGACGTGGTTTAATTCAAAAAGTCGGGACATGCCTGCAGAATGTCACATTCAGGTTTTAAATTGTTCCAAGTAGATAGAAGTATCGGGAAGGGGGGTGGGGTGGCATTGTATGTCCGAGATCGCATGAACTGTTACATAAAAACGGGTATTAAGTCTGAAGTAACACATACAGAGTCTGTTTGGATAGAATTTTCAGAGGGGCATGAAAAATTAATTTTAGGCGTGATATACCGTCCCCCAAATTTAGATAGAGACCAGGGGAGACTACTATGGGAGGAAATTGTTAGGGCCACAAGGCACGATAATGCAGTAATTCTAGGAGACTTTAACTTTAGTCATATTGATTGGAATTTCTTGACTGGGAATTTAGAATCATACGACTTCTTAGAAGTAGTTCAGGATTGTTTTTTGAAGCAGTTTGTGACAGAACCTACAAAGGGTAATAACCTGCTTGACTTAGTTATGGCAGACAATGAATCCCTTGTTAATAATTTAGAAATTTCAGAGGAACTGGGTGCTAGCGACCACAAATCAATTACATTTAGCATTGAATGGAAGTACGATAGTAGCGATAACTCAGGAACAGTCCCAGATTTTCGCTTAGCAGATTACGATGGGCTTAGAGAACACTTATCATCTGTTGACTGGGGTAACGAAGTGAGCTATCAATATGACAGTTTTCTGAACACTATACATGCTGCTCAAAGAACGTTTATCCCATATAAAGAAATTAGATCAAATAGAAATGACCCAAAATGGATGAATAATAGGTTCAAATATCTACTAGGGCATAAGAAAGGAATTTATAGGCTTATCAAAAGAGGTGAGGGCCATCTTATGAATCAGTATATTGACATTAAGAGGGACATTAAAAAGGGGATAAGAAAAGCTAAGAGGGACTATGAAATTAAAGTTGTTAGGGATTCTAAAACTAACCCAAAAAGTTTTTTCCACGTATATAGAACAAAAGTTAGAGGTAAGAGAGGTCCCCTTAAAAATACCTATGGGCACCTTACTGACAAAGATAATGAAATGTGCTCGATTTTTAATAATTATTTTCTCTCGGTTTTTACACAAGAAGACACTAACAATATTCCAGTAATTAATTTTTATAGTGGGCTTGAAGATAAATTATGTAACATCACAGTCACTAGTGAAATGGTTGTGAAGCAGATAGACAGACTGAAGCAAAATAAGTCGCCGAGTCCTGATGAGGTTTTTTCAAGGGTTCTTAAGGAATGCAAAATGGAACTCTGTGAACCATTAACTAATATTTTTAATTTATCTCTTCAAAAAGGTGTAGTGTCTGATATGTGGAAGATGGCTAATGTAATTCCTATTTTTAAAACAGGGGACAAGTCGTTACCGTCAAATTACCGCCCAATAAGCCTGACCTCAATTGTAGGCAAATTACTAGAGTCAATTATAGCTGAGATTATAAGAAGCCATCTCGATAAGCATAGCTTGATTAATGATACTCAGCATGGATTCACGAGAGGCCGGTCTTGTCTAACTAATTTATTAACTTTCTTCAGTAAAGCTTTTGAGGCTGTTGACACTGTGACACTCTACACACTGTGACACTCTTCACATTGTGTCATTTCACATCGTGACACTCTTGACATTGTGACACTCTTGACATTGTGACACTCTTGACATTGTGACACTCTTCACATTATGACACTCTTCACATTGTGACACTCTTCACATTGTGACGCTTCACATTGTGACACTCTTCGCATTTTGACACTCTTCACATTGTGACACTTCACATTTTGACACTCTTCACATAGTGACACTCTTCACATTGTGACACTTCACATTGTGACACTCTTCACATTGTGACACTTCACATTGTGACACTCTTCACATTGTGACACTCTTCACATTGTGACACTTCACATTGTGACACTCTTCACATTGTGACACTCTTCTCACTGTGACACTCTTCACATTGTGGCACTCTTCACATTGTGACACTCTTCACATTGTGACACTCTTTTCATTGTGACACTTTTCGCATTGTGACACTCTTCACATTGTGACACTCTTCACATTGTCTCACTCTTCACATTGTGACTCTCTTCACATTGTGACACTCTTCTCACTGTGACACTCTTCACATTGTGGCACTCTTCACATTGTGACACTCTTCACATTGTGACACTCATTTCATTGTGACACTTTTCGCATTGTGACACTTCACATTGTGACACTCTTCACATTGTGACACTTCACATTGCGACACTCTTCACATAGTGACACTCTTCACATTGTGACACTTCACATTGTGACACTCTTCACATTGTGACACTCTTCACATTGTGACACTCTTCACATTGTGACATTTCACATTGTGACACTCTTCACATTGTGACACTCTTCACATTGTGACACTCTTCACATTGTGACACTCTTCACATTGTGACACTCTTCACATTGCGACACTCTTCACATTGTGACACTTCACATTGTAACACTCTTCTCATTGTGACACTCTTCACATTGTGACACTTCACACTGTGGCACTCTTCACATTGTGACACTTCACAATGAGACACTCTTCACATTGTGACACTCTTCACATTGTGACACTTCACATTATGACACTCTTCACATTGTGACACTCTTCTCATTGTGACACTCTTCACATTGTGACACTCTTCAAATTGTGACACTCTTCACATTGTGACACTGTTCACATTGTGACACTCTTCACATTGTGGCACTCTTCACGTTGTGCCACTCTTCACATTGTGACACTTCACACTGTGACACTCTTCACACTGTGACACTCTTCACATTGTGTCATTTCACAATGTGACACTCTTCACGTTGTGACACTCTTCACATTGTGACACTCTAGACATTATGACACTCTTCACATTTTGACACTCTTCACATTGTGACACTTCACATTGTGACACTCTTCACATAGTGACACTCTTCACATTGTGACACTTCACATTGTGACACTCTTCACATTGTGACACTTAACATTGTGACACTCATCACATTGTGACACTCTTCACAGTGTGACACTTCACATTGTGACACTCTTCACATTGTGACACTCTTCACATTGTGACACTTCACATTGTGACACTCTTCACATTGTGACACCCTTCACATTGTGACACTTCACATTGTGACACTCTTCACATTGTGACACTCTTCACATTGTGACACTCTTCACATTGTGACACTCTTCTCATTGTGACACTCTTCACACTGTGACACTCTTCACATTGTGACACTCTTCACATTGTGGCACTCTTCACATTGTGACACTTCACATTTTGACACTCTTCACATTGTGACACTCTTCACATTGTGACACTCTTCACATTGTGGCACTCTTCACATTGTGACACTCTTCACATTGTGACACTATTCACATTGTGACACTCTTCACATTGTGACACTTCACGTTGTGACACTCTTCACATTGTGACACTCTTCACATTGTGACACTCTTCACATTGTGACACTCTTCACATTGTGACACTCTTCACATTGTGACACTCTTCACATTGTGACACTCTTCACATTGTGACACTCTTCACAATGTGACACTCTTCACATTGTGACACTCTTCACATTGTGACACTTCACATTGTGACACTCTTCAAATTGCGACACTCTTCACATTGTGACACTTCACGTTGTGACACTCTTCACATTGTGACACTCTTCTCATTGTGACACTTCACATTGCGACACTCTTCACATTGTGACACTCTTTAAATTGTGACACTCTTCACAATGTGACACTCTTCACATTGTGACACTCTTTACATTGTGACACTCTTCACATTGTGACACTCTTCACATTGTGACACTCTTCACATTGTGACGTTCTTCACATTGTGACACTCTTCTCATTGTGACACTCTTCACATTGTGACACTTCACATTGTGACACTGTTCACACTGTGACACTTTTCACATTTTGACACTCTTCACATTGTGACACTCTTCACATTGTGACACTCTTCACATTGTGACACTCTTCACATTGTGACACTCTTCACATTGTGACACTCTTCACATTGTGACACTCTTCACATTGTGACACTCTTCACATTGTGACACTCTTCACATTGTGACACTCTTCACATTGTGACACTCTTCACATTGTGACACTCTTCACATTGTGACACTCTTCACATTGTGACACTCTTCACATTGTGACACTCTTCACATTGTGACACTCTTCAAATTGTGACACTCTTCACATTGTGACACTTCACATTGTGACACTCTTCACACTGTGACACTCTTCACATTGTGTCATTTCACAATGTGACACTCTTCACATTGTGACACTCTTCACATTGTGACACTCTTCACATTGTGACTCTCTAGACATTATGACACTCTTCACATTGTGACACTCTTCACATTGTGACACTCTTCACATTTTGACACTCTTCACATTGTGACACTTCACATTGTGACACTCTTCACATAGTGACACTCTTCACATTGTGACACTTTACATTGTGACACTCTTCACATAGTGACACTCTTCACATTTTGACACTCTTCACATTGTGACATTTCACAATGTGACACTCTTCACATTGTGACACTCTTCACATTGTGACACTCTTCACATTGTGACACTCTTCACATTGTGACACTCTTCACATTGTGACACTCTTCACATTGTGACACTCTTCACATTGTGACACTCTTCACATTGTGACACTTCACATTGTGACACTCTTCACATTGTGACACTCTTCACATTGTGACACTCTTCACATTGTGACACTCTTCACATTGTGACACTCTTCACATTGTGACACTTCACATTGTGACACTCTTCACATTGTGACACTCTTCACATTGTGACACTCTTCACATTGTGGCACTCTTCACATTGTGACACTCTTCACATTGTGACACTATTCACATTGTGACACTCTTCACATTGTGAAATTTCACACTGTGACACTCTTCACATTGTGACACTTCACGTTGTGACACTCTTCACATTGTGACACTCTTCACATTGTGACACTCTTCACATTGTGACACTCTTCACATTGTGACACTCTTCACATTGTGACACTCTTCACATTGTGACACTCTTCACATTGTGACACTTCACATTGTGACACTCTTCACATTGTGACACTCTTCACATTGTGACATTTCACATTGTGACACTCTTCACATTGTGACACTCTTCACATTGTGACACTCTTCACATTGTGACACACTGTGACACTCTTCATATTGTGACACTTGTGACACTTTCACATTGTGACACTCTTCACTTTGTTACACTCTTCACATTGTGACACTCTTCACATTGTGACACTCTTCACATTGTGACACTCTTCACATTGTGACACTCTTCACATTGTGACACTCTTCACATTGTGACACTCTTCACATTGTGACACTCTTCACATTGTGACATTTCACATTGTGACACTCTTCACATTGTGACACTCACATTCACACATTGTGACACTCTTCACATTGTGACACTCTTCACATTGTGACACTCTTCACATTGTGACACTCTTCACATTGTGACACTCTTCACATTGTGACACTCTTCACATTGTGACACTCTTCACATTGTGACACTCTTCACATTGTGACACTCTTCACATTGTGACGTTTCACATTGTGACACTCTTCATATTGTGACACTTCACATTGTGACACTCTTCACATTGTGACACTCTTCACATTGTGACACTCTTCACATTGTGACACTCTTCACATTGTGACACTTCACATTGTGACACTCTTCACATTGTGACACTCTTCACATTGTGACACTCTTCACATTGTGACACTCTTCACATTGTGACACTCTTCACATTGTGACACTCTTCACATTGTGACACTCTTCACATTGTGACACTCTTCACTCTGTGACACTCTTCACATTGTGACACTCTTCACATTGTGACACTCTTCACATTGTGACACTCTTCATATTGTGACACTTCACATTGTGACACTTTTCACATTTTGACACTCTTCACATTGTGACACTTCACATTGTGACACTCTTCACATTGTGACACTTCACATTGTGACACTCTTCACATTGTGACACTCTTCACATTGTGACACTCTTCACATTGTGACACTCTTCACATTGTGACACTCTTCACAATGTGACACTCTTCACATTGTAGCACTCTTCTCATTGTGACACTCTTCACATTGTGACACTCTTCACATTGTGACACTCTTCACATTGTGACACTCTTCACATTGTGACACTCTTCACATTGTGACATTTCACATTGTGACACTCTTCACATTGTGACATTGTGACACTTTTCACATTGTAACACTCTTCACATTGTGACACTCTTTACATTGTGACACTCTTCACATTGTGACACTCTTCACATTGTGACACTCTTCACATTGTGACACTCTTCACATTGTGACATTTCACATTGTGACACTCTTCACATTGTGACACTCTTCACATTGTGACACTCTACACAGTGTGACACTCGACCCCGTGTGACACATCACATTGTGACACTCTTCACATTGTGACACTCTTCACATTGCGACACTCTTCAGATTGTGACACACTTTACATTGTGACACTCTTCACATTGTGACACTCATCATATTGTGACACTCTTCACATTGTGACACTCTTCACATTGTGACACTCTTCACATTGTGACACTTTTCACATTGTGACACTTAACATTGTGACACTCTTCACATTGTGACACTCTTCACATTGTGACACTCTTCACATTGTGACACTCTTCACATTGTGACACTCTTCACATTGTGACTCTTTTCACATTGTGACACTTAACATTGTGACACTCTTCACATGGTGACACTCTTCACATTGTGACACTCTTCACATTGTGACACTTAACATTAAGACACTCTTCACATTGCGACACTCTTCACATTGTGACACTCTTGATTGTGACACTCTTCACATTGTGACACTCTTCACATTGTGACACTCTTCACATTGTGACACTCTTCACAATGTGACACTCTTCACATTGTGACACTCTTCACATTGTGTCACTCTTCACATTGCGACACTCTTCACATTGTGACACTCTTCACATTGTGACACTCTTCACATTGTGACACTCTTCACATTGTGACACTCTTCACATTGTGACACTCTTCACAATGTGACACTCTTCACATTGTGACACTCTTCACATTGTGACACTCTTCACATTGTGACACTCTTCACATTGTGACACTCTTCACATTGTGACACTCTTCACATTGTGACACTCTTCACATTGTAACACTCTTTACATTGTGACACTCTTCACATTGTGACACTCATCATATTGTGACACTCTTCACATTGTGACACTTCACATTGATACACTCTTTACATTGTGACACTCTTCACATTGTGACACTCTTTACATTGTGACACTCTTTACATTGTGACACTCTTTACATTGTGACACTCTTCACATTGTGACATTTCACGTTGTGACACTCTTTACATCGTGACACTCTTCACATTGTGACACTCTTTACATTGTGACACTCTTCACATTGTGACACTCTTTACATTGTGACACTCTTTACATTGTGACACTCTTTACATTGTGACACTCTTCACATTGTGACACTCTTCACATTGTAACACTCTTCACATTGTGACACTCTTCACATTGTAACACTCTTCACATTGTGACACTCTTTACATTGTGACACTCTTCACATTGTGACACTCTTTACATTGTGACACTCTTCACATTGTGACACTCTTCACATTGTAACACTCTTCACATTGTGACACTCTTTACATTGTGACACTCTTCACATTGTGACACTCATCATATTGTGACACTCTTCACATTGTGACACTCTTCACATTGTGACACTCTTCACAATGTGACACTCTTCACATTGTGACACTTTACTTTGTGACCCTCTTCACAATGTGACACTCTTCACATTGTGACAGTCTTCACATTGTGACACTCTTCACATTGTGACACTCTTCACATTGTGACACTCTTCACATTGTGACACTTCAGATTGTGACACTCTTCACATTGTGACACTCTTCACATTGTGACACTTCACATTGTGACACTCTTCACATTGTGACACTCTTCACATTGTGACACTTCACATAGTGACACTCTTCACATTGTGACACTCTTCACATTGTGACACTTCACATAGTGACACTCTTCACATTGTGACACTCTTCACATTGTGACACTCTTCACATTGTGACACTTCACATTGTGACACTCTTCACATTGTGACACTCTTCACATTGTGACACTTCACATTGTGACACTCTTCACATTGTGACACTCTTCACATTGTGACACTTTGTGACACATTGTGACACTTTTCGCATTGTGACACTCTTCACATTGTGACACTCTTCACATTGTGACACTTTTCGCATTGTGACACTCTTCACATTGTGACACTCTTCACATTGTGACACTCTTCACATTGTGACATTTCACATTGTGACACTCTTCACATTGTGACACTCTTCATATTGTGACATTTCACATTGTGGCACTCTTCACATTGTGACACTCTTCACATTGTGACACTCTTCACATTGTGACACTCTTCACATTGTGACACTCTTCACATTGTGACACTCTTCACATTGTGACACTTCACATTGTGACACTCTTCACATTGTGACACTCTTCACATTGTGACACTTCACATTGTGACACTCTTCACATTGTGACACTCTTCACATTGTGACACTCTTCACATTGTGACACTCTTCACATTGTGACACTCTTCACATTGTGACACTCTTCACATTGTGACACTTCACATTGTGACACTCTTCACATTGTGACACTCTTCACATTGTGACACTTCACATTGTGACACTCTTCACATTGTGACACTCTTCACATTGTGACACTTCACATTTACACTTGTGACACTCTTCACATTGTGACACTTAACATTGTGACACTCTTCACATTGTGACACTCTTCACATTGTGACACTCTTCACATTGTGACACTCTTTACATTGTGACACTCTTCACATTGTGACACTCTTTACATTGTGACACTCTTCACATTGTGACACTCTTCACATTGTAACACTCTTCACATTGTGACACTCTTTACATTGTGACACTCTTCACATTGTGACACTCATCATATTGTGACACTCTTCACATTGTGACACTCTTCACATTGTGACACTCTTCACAATGTGACACTCTTCACATTGTGACACTTTACTTTGTGACCCTCTTCACAATGTGACACTCTTCACATTGTGACAGTCTTCACATTGTGACACTCTTCACATTGTGACACTCTTCACATTGTGACACTCTTCACATTGTGACACTTCAGATTGTGACACTCTTCACATTGTGACACTCTTCACATTGTGACACTTCACATTGTGACACTCTTCACATTGTGACACTCTTCACATTGTGACACTTCACATAGTGACACTCTTCACATTGTGACACTCTTCACATTGTGACACTTCACATAGTGACACTCTTCACATTGTGACACTCTTCACATTGTGACACTCTTCACATTGTGACACTTCACATTGTGACACTCTTCACATTGTGACACTCTTCACATTGTGACACTTCACATTGTGACACTCTTCACATTGTGACACTCTTCACATTGTGACACTTCACATTGTGACACTCTTCACATTGTGACACTCTTCACATTGTGACACTCTTCACATTGTGACACTCTTCACATTGTGACACTTCAGATTGTGACACTCTTCACATTGTGACACTCTTCACATTGTGACACTTCACATTGTGACACTCTTCACATTGTGACACTCTTCACATTGTGACACTTCACATAGTGACACTCTTCACATTGTGACACTTCACATTGTGACACTCTTCACATTGTGACACTCTTTAGATTGTGACACTTCACATTGTGACACTCTTCACATTGTGACACTCTTCTCATTGTGACACTCTTCACATTGTGGCACTCTTCACATTGTGACACTCTTCACATTGTGACACTCTTCACATTGTGACACTCTTCACATGGTGACACTCTTCACATTGTGACACTCTTCACATTGTGACACTCTTTAGATTGTGACACTTCACATTGTGACACTCTTCACATTGTGACACTCTTCACATTGTGACACTCTTTAGATTGTGACACTTCACATTGTGACACTCTTCACATTGTGACACTCTTCTCATTGTGACACTCTTCACATTGTGGCACTCTTCACATTGTGGCACTCTTCACATTGTGACACTCTTCACAATGTGACACTCTTCACATTGTGACACTCTTCACAATGTGACACTCTTCATATTGTGACACTCTTCACATTGTGACACTCTTCACATTGTGACACTCTTCACATTGTGACACTCTTCATCCTATAATAACACTTTTCTTTCTGTGATATTTCTTCCCCCCTCCCCTCTGACACGTTTCCCTGTGACACTCTTTACCTCGGACACTCTCCAGCACTGTGCCACTCTCTGTGGAGGATGTGTGTGTGAAAACCTGACTGACTCTGTTAATTAGAGCCAGCTTTATCACTTGTTTGCGAGCCTCGAACAGACTCTATCACAGAAATAGTGAGCATTTCCTCCTCCCTTGGCTGTCAAAACAGGAACACTGTATACTATGGCACCTGCTCCGTTACCTGGCAGAATGCTCCAGCGTACCCATTCAGAGAATATAGCGTAGACCAATGCGTAGGTGCTTCAACGGAATGTGTCAAATGACACTTCGACCAACTCTGGAATTAACTTGAGGAAACAGTGCACTATGCACATTAACATCTGTCCTGTTAAATGATAAACGGTCATTATAGCTGAATGTCACCATTCATTATAGTTGACACTCCCTCAGCTTAATACAAGCGCCACAACATCAGTCCACTTCTCCGAGTGTGGACTAAGGCTTAATTCCAGAAAGTCCACTCAAAGCGCTTAAATGAGTCTCGGTTTTCTCTCACGCTGTCACTGAATACATGTTGGAGCACACGTCATATTAAAGGCTGGGGAATATGTTAACCTGGCTCTCAGGTGCACTCACTGCAAGAAACGCATAGTGCCAGGCACTTTAAACTCCGCCATGCACAAGTGTGCCTGGGGCTCTGTTGACAATACTGGCAATAACGAGAGCTAAGTAAGTGCTCTTATCATGTGAGAATATCAGTTTTAATGGCAGCCATAAACTCGAGGTCCTGAGATCTGATGAGAAATAGTTCCATGTCTAATACTACAAGTGTCTTGGCTCAACCAACTGAGTTATTTAAGATGCAAACATGACAGGGTATATCCTCTCAAGAAATGAAAAAAGTCGTTAACCTTCCCGATCTCTCTCCCCGTCACCTGTGTGATCCCTGGGTCATCTGCCCCTATCACGAGCTTTTACCATCCTATGGAGAGGGAGCATGGACACGAGGGTCGTCTCACACTTACTAAAAACAACAGACATAGCCCCACTCCACAGAGGGGGCAGTAAAGCAATAGCAAAGAACTACAGACCGATAGCACTAACATCCCATATCATAAAATTCTTTGAAAGGGTCCTAAGAAGCAAGATCGCCACACATCTAGATACCCATCAGTTACACAACCCAGGGCAATATGGGTTTAGAGCAGGTCGCTCCTGTCTGTCTCAGCTACTGGATCACTACGACAAGGTCCTAGATGCACTAGAAGAAAAAAAGAATGCAGATGTAATATATACAGACTTTGCAAAATCCTTCGACAAGTGTGACCATGGCGTAATAGCGCACAAAATGCGTACTAAAGGAATAACAGGAAAAGTTGGTAGATGGATCTACAATTTCCTCACAAACAGAACACAAAGAGTAGTAGTCAACAGAGTAAAGTCTGAGGCGGCTACAGTGAAAAGCTCTGTTCCACAAGGCACAGTACTCGCTCCCATCTTGTTTCTCATCCTCATATTTGACATAGACAAGGATGTCAGCCACAGCACAGTGTCTTCCTTTGCAGATGACACCCGAATCTGCATGACAGTGTCTTCCATTGGAGACACTGCACGGCTCCAGGCGGCCATCAACCAAATCTTTCAGTGGGCTGCAGAAAACAATATGAAGTTCATCGATGAGAAATTTAAACTACTCCGATATGGTAAACATGAGGAAATCAAAACTTCATCAGAGTACAAAACAAATTCCTTCCACGAAATAGAGCGAAAATCCAACGTCAAAGACCTGGGAGTGATCATGTCGGAGGATCTCACCTTCAAGGACAATAACATCGTATCAATCGCATCTGCTAGAAAAATGAGAGGATGGATAATGAGAACCTTCAAAACTAGGGATGCCAAGCCCATGATGACACTATTAAGGTCGCTTGATCTATCTAGGCTGGAATATTGCTGCACACTAACAGCACCTTTCAAGGCAGGTGAAATTGCTGACCTAGAAAATGTACAGAGAACCTTCACGGTGGGCATAACTGAGATAAAACTCCTTAATTACTGGGAGCGCTTGAGGTTCCTGAACCTGTACTCCCTGGAGCGCAGGCGGGAGAGATACACGATAATATACACCTGGAAAATCGTAGAGAGACTAGTACCGAACTTGCACACGAAAATCACTCGCAACGAAAGCAAAAGACTCGGCAGGTGATGCAACATCCCCCCAATGAAAAGCAGGGGTGTCACTAGCACGTTAAGAGACAATACATTAAGTGTCAGGGGCCCGAGACTGTTCAACTGCCTCCCAGCATACATATGGGGGATTACCAATAGACCCCTGGCTGTCTTCAAGCAGGCACTGGAGAGGCACCTAAAGTCGGTACCTGACCAGCCGGGTTGAGGCTCGTACGTTGGATTGCGTGCAGTCAGCAGTAACAGCCTGGTTGATCAGGCTGTGATCCACCAGGAGGCCTGGTCACAGACCGGGCCGCGGGGGCGTTGACCCCCGGAACTTTCTCCATGCAAACTCCAGGTAAGCACTGTAACACTCTCCAATACTGTACCACTCTGCAACACTGTAACACTCTCCAACACTGTAGCACTCTCCAACACTGTAATGCTTTCCAACACTGTAACACTCTCCAACATGTGTAACACTCTCCAACCCTGTAATACTCTCCAACTCTGTAACCCTCTCTAACACTGTAATTATCTCCAACACTGTAACACTCTCCAACACTGTAACACTCTCCAACACTGTAATACTCTCCAACACTGTAACACACTCCAACACTGTAACACTCTCCAACACTGTAACACTCTTCAACTCTGTAACACTTTACAACACTGTAACACTCTCCAACACTGTAACACTCTCCAACACTGTAACACTCTCCATCACTGTAACACTCTCCAACACTGTAAAACTCTCCAACACTGTAACACTCTACAACACTGTAACACTCTTTAACACTGTAACACTTTCAAACACTGCAACACTCTCCAACACTGTAACACTCTCCAACACTGAAACACTCCAACACTGTAACACTTTCCAACACTGTAACACTCTCCAACACTGTAACACTCTCCAACACTGTAACACTCTCCAACACTGTAACACTTTCCAACACTGTAACACTCTACAACACTGTAACACTCTCCAGCACTGTAACACTCTCCAACACTGTACCATTCTCCAACACTGTAACACTCTCCAACACTGTAACACTCTCCAACACTGTAACACTCTCCAACACTGTAACACTCTCCAACACTGTAACACTTTCCAACACTGTAACACTCTCCAACACTGTAACACTCTACAACACTGTAACACTCTCCAACACTGTAACACTTTCCAACACTGTAACACTCTCCAACACTGTAACACTCTCCAACACTGTAACACTCTCCAACACTGTAACACTTTCCAACACTGTAACACTCTCCAATACTGTAACACTCTCCAACACTGTAACACTCTCCTACTCTGTAACGCTCTCCAGCACTGTAACACTCTCCAACACTGTACCATTCTCCAACACTGTAACACTCTCCAACACTGTAACACTCTCCAACACTGTAACACTCTCCAACACTGTAACACTCTCCAACACTGTAACACTCTCCAACAGTGTAATGCTCTCCAACTCTGTAACACTCTCCAGAACTGTAACACTCTCCAACACTGTAATACTCTCCAACACTGTAACACTCTCCAACACTGTAGCACTCTCCAACACTGTACCACTCTCCAACACTGTACCACTCTCCAACACTGTAACACTCTCCAACACTGTACCACTCTCCAACACTGTACCACTCTCCAACACTTTAACACTCTCCAACACTGTAACACTCTCCAACACTGTAACACTCTCCAACACTGCAACACTCTCCAACACTGTAATACTCTCCAACACTGTAACACTCTCCAACACTGTAATACACTCCAACACTGTAACACTCCAACACTGTACCACTCTCCAACACTGTAATACTCTCCAACACTGTAACACTTTCCAACACTGTAACTCTTTCCAACACTGTAACACTCTCCAACACTGTAACACTCTTCAACACTGTAACACTGTCCAACACTGTAGCACTGTCCAATACTGTAACACTCTCCAACACTGTAACACTCTCCAACACTGTAACGCTCTCCAACACTGTAATACTCTCCAACACTGTAACACTCTCCAGCAATGTAACACTCTCCAACACTGTAACACTCTCCAACACTGTAACACTCTCCAACACTGTTCCACTCTCCAACACTGTACCACTCTCCAGCACTGTAATACTCTCCAACACTGTAAGACTCTCCAACACTGTAACACTCTACAACACTGTAACACTCTACAACACTGTAACACTCTTTAACACTGTAACACTTTCAAACACTGCAACACTCTCCAACACTGTAACACTCTCCAACACTGTAACACTCTCCAACACTGTAACACTCTCCAACACTGAAACACTCCAACACTGTAACACTCTCCAACACTGTAACACTTTCCAACACTGTAACACTCTCCAATACTGTAACACTCTCCAGCACTGTAACACTCTCCAACACTGTACCATTCTCCAACACTGTAACACTCTCCAACACTGTAACACTCTCCAACACTGTAACACTCTCCGACACTGCAACAATCTCCAACACTGTAACACTTTCCAACACTGTAACACTCTCCAACACTGTAACACTCTACAACACTGTAACACTCTCCAACACTGTAACACTTTCCAACACTGTAACACTCTCCAACACTGTAACACTCTCCAACACTGTAACACTCTCCAACACTGTAACACTTTCCAACACTGTAACACTCTCCAATACTGTAACACTCTCCAACACTGTAACTCTCTCCTACTCTGTAACGCTCTCCAGCACTGTAACACTCTCCAACACTGTACCATTCTCCAACACTGTAACACTCTCCAACACTGTAACACTCTCCAACACTGTAACACTCTCCAACACTGTAACACTCTCCAGCACTGTAACACTCTCCAACACTGTAATACTCTCCAACACTGTAACACTCTCCAACACTGTAGCACTCTCCAACACTGTACCCCTCTCCAACACTGTACCACTCTCCAACACTGTAACACTCTCCAACACTGTACCACTCTCCAACACTGTACCCCTCTCCAACACTTTAACACTCTCCAACACTGTAACACTCTCCAACACTGTAACACTCTCCAACACTGCAACACTCTCTAACACTGTAATACTCTCCAACACTGTAACACTCTCCAACACTGTAATACACTCCAACACTGTAACACTCCAAAACTGTACCACTCTCCAACACTGTAATACTCTCCAACACTGTAACACTTTCCAACACTGCAACTCTTTCCAACACTGTAACACTCTCCAACACTGTAACACTCTCCAACACTGTAACACTGTCCAACACTGTAGCACTGTCCAATACTGTAACACTATCCAACACTGTAACACTCTCCAACACTGTAACGCTCTCCAACACTGTAATACTCTCCAACACTGTAACACTCTCCAGCAATGTAACACTCTCCAACACTGTAAAGCTCTCCAACACTGTAACACTTCTCCAACACTGTTCCACTCTCCAACACTGTACCACTCTCCAGCACTGTAATACTCTCCAACACTGTAACACTCTCCAACACTGTAACACTCTCCAACACTGTAGCACTCTCCAACACTGTTCCACTCTCCAACACTGTACCACTCTCCAGCACTGTAATACTCTCCAACACTGTACCACTCTCCAACACTGTAACACTCTCCAACACTGCAACACTCTCCAACACTGTAAAACTTTCCAACACTGTAATACTCTCCAATACTGTAACACTCTCCAACACTGTAACACTCTCCTACTCTGTAACGCTCTCCAGCACTGTAACACTCTCCAACACTGTACCATTCTCCAACACTGTAACACTCTCCAACACTGTAACACTCTCCAACACTGTAACACTCTCCAACACTGTAACACTCTCCAACACTGTAACACTCTCCAACAGTGTAATGCTCTCCAACACTGTAACACTCTCCAGAACTGTAACACTCTCCAACACTGTAATACTCTCCAACACAGTAACACTCTCTAACACTGTAGCACTCTCCAACACTGTACCACTCTCCAACACTGTACCACTCTCCAACACTGTAACACTCTCCAACACTGTACCACTCTCCAACACTGTACCACTCTCCAACACTTTAACACTCTCCAACACTGTAACACTCTCCAACACTGTAACACTCTCCAACACTGCAACACTCTCCAACACTGTAATGCTCTCCAACACTGTAACACTCTCCAACACTGTAATACACTCCAACACTGTAACACTCCAACACTGTACCACTCTCCAACACTGTAATACTCTCCAACACTGTAACACTTTCCAACACTGTAACTCTTTCCAACACTGTAACACTCTCCAACACTGTAACACTCTCCAACACTGTAACACTGTCCAACACTGTAGCACTGTCCAATACTGTAACACTCTCCAACACTGTAACACTCTCCAACACTGTAACGCTCTCCAACACTGTAATACTCTCCAACACTGTAACACTCTCCAGCAATGTAACACTCTCCAACACTGTAACACTCTCCAACACTGTAACACTCTCCAACACTGTTCCACTCTCCAACATTGTACCACTCTCCAGCACTGTAATACTCTCCAACACTGTAACACTCTCCAACACTGTAACACTCTCCAACACTGTAACACTCTACAACACTGTAACACTCTACAACACTGTAACACTCTTTAACACTGTAACACTTTCAAACACTGCAACACTCTCCAACACTGTAACACTCTCCAACACTGTAACACTCTCCAACACTGTAACACTCTACAACACTGTAACACTCTTTAACACTGTAACACTCTCCAACACTGTAACACTCTCCAACACTGTAACACTCTTTAACACTGCAACACTCTCCAACACTGTACTACTCTCCAACACTGAAACACTCCAACACTGTAACACTTTCTAACACTGTAACACTCTCCAACTCTGTAACACTCTCCAACACTGTAACACTCTCCAACACTGTAACACTTTCCAACACTGTAACACTCTCCAATACTGTAACACTCTCCAGCACTGTAACACTCTCCAACACTGTACCATTCTCCAACACTGTAACACTCTCCAACACTGTAACACTCTCCAACACTGTAACACTCTCCAACACTGTAACAATCTCCAACACTGTAACACTTTCCAACACTGTAACACTCTCCAACACTGTAACACTCTACAACACTGTAACACTCTCCAACACTGTAACACTTTCCAACACTGTAACACTCTCCAACACTGTAACACTCTCCAACACTGTAACACTCTCCAACACTGTAACACTTTCCAACACTGTAACACTCTCCAATACTGTAACACTCTCCAACACTGTAACTCTCTCCTACTCTGTAACGCTCTCCAGCACTGTAACACTTCCAACACTGTACCATTCTCCAACACTGTAACACTCTCCAACACTGTAACACTCTCCAACACTGTAACACTCTCCAACACTGTAACACTATCCAGCACTGTAACACTCTCCAACACTGTAATACTCTCCAACACTGTAACACTCTCCAACACTGTAGCACTCTCCAACACTGTACCACTCTCCAACACTGTACCACTCTCCAACACTGTAACACTCTCCAACACTGTACCACTCTCCAACACTGTACCCCTCTCCAACACTTTAACACCCTCCAACACTGTAACACTCTCCAACACTGTAACACTCTCCAACACTGCAACACTCTCTAACACTGTAATAGTCTCCAACACTGTAACACTCTCCAACACTGTAATACACTCCAACACTGTAACACTCCAAAACTGTACCACTCTTCAACACTGTAATACTCTCCAACACTGTAACACTTTCCAACACTGCAACTCTTTCCAACACTGTAACACTCTCCAACACTGTAACACTCTCCAACACTGTAACACTGTCCAACACTGTAGCACTGTCCAATACTGTAACACTCTCCAACACTGTAACACTCTCCAACACTGTAACGCTCTCCAACACTGTAATACTCTCCAACACTGTAACACTCTCCAGCAATGTAACACTCTCCAACACTGTAACACTCTCCAACACTGTAACACTTCTCCAACACTGTTCCACTCTCCAACACTGTACCACTCTCCAGCACTGTAATACTCTCCAACACTGTAACACTCTCCAACACTGTAACACTCTCCAACACTGTAGCACTCTCCAACACTGTTCCAGTCTCCAACACTGTACCACTCTCCAGCACTGTAATACTCTCCAACACTGTACCACTCTACAACACTGTAACACTCTCCAACACTGTAACACTCTCCAACACTGTAATGCTCTCCAACACTGTAACACTCTCCAACACTGTAACACTCCAACACTGTAACACTCTCCAACACCGTAGCACTCTCCAACACTGCAACACTCTCCAACACTGTAATACTCTCCAACACTGTAACACTCTCCAACACTGTAATACTCTCCAACACTGTAACACTCCAGCACTGTACCACTCCCCAACACAGTAATACTCTCCAACACTGTAACACTTTCCAACACTGTAGCACTCTCCAACACTGTAACACTCTCCAATACTGTAACACTCTCCAACACTGTATCACTGTCCAACACTGCAACACTCTCCAACACTTTAACACTCTCCAAAACTGTAACACTCTCCAACACTGTAACACTCTCCAACAATGTAACACTCTCCAACACTGTAACACTCTCCAACACTGTAACACTCTCCAACACTGTGATACTCTCCAACACTGTAATACTCTCCAACACTGTAACACTCTCCAAAACTGTAACACTCTCCAACAATGTAACACTCTCCAACAATGTAACACTCTCCAACACTGTAACGCTCTCCAACACTGTAACACTCTCCAACACTGTAACACTCTCCAACACTGCAACACTCTCCAACAATGTAACACTCTCCAACAATGTAACATTCTCCAACAATGTAACACTCTCCAACACTGTAACACTCTCCCAACTGTAACACTCTCCAACAATGTAACACTCTCCAACAATGTAAGACTCTCCAACACTGTAACACTCTCCAACAATGTAACACTCTCCAACTATGTAACACTCTCCAATAATGTAACTCTCTCCAACACTGTAACACTCTCCAACACTGTAACACTCTCCAACACTGTAACACTCTCCAACACTGCAACACTCTCCAACAATGTAACACTCTCCAACAATGTAACACTCTCCAACAATGTAACACTCTCCAACACTGTAACACTCTCCAACACTGTAACACTCTCCAACAATGTAACACTCTCCAACACTGTAACACTCTCCAACACTGTAACACTCTCCAACAATGTAACACTCTCCAACAATGTAACACTCTCCAACACTGTAACACTCTCCAACAATGTAACACTCTCCAACAATGTAACACTCTCCAACAATGTAACACTCTCCAACACTGTAACACTCTCCAACACTGTAACACTCTCCAACACTGCAACACTCTCCAACACTGTAACACTCTCCAACACTGCAACACTCTCCAACACTGCAACACTCTCCAACACTGTAACACTCTCCAACACTGCAACACTCTCCAACACTGCAACACTCTCCAACACTGTAACACTCTCCAACACTGCAACACTCTCCAACACTGTAACACTCTCCAACACTGCAACACTCTCCAACACTGCTACACTCTTATACCTACGATGGCATACGTTAAGAAACCAATCTGTGTGATGATGTATGAAAATAAATAAACTCAGCGTGACAGAGTATAACATGACAACCAGTCTTTGTCATGAAACATGACATGATGACCATCCTATGTGACAGTGTGTGACAGAGTATAACATGACAACCAGTCTTTGTCATGAAACATGACATGATAACCATCCTATGTGACAGTGTGTGACAGAGTATAACATGACAACCAGTCTTTGTCATGAAACATGACATGATAACCATCCTATGTGACAGTGTGTGACAGAGTATAACATGACAACCAGTCTTTGTCATGAAACATGACATGATAACCATCCTATGTGACAGTGTGTGACAGAGTATAACATGACAACCAGTCTTTGTCATGAAACATGACTTGATAACCTTCCTATGTGACAGTGTGTGACAGAGTATAACATGACAACCAGTCTTTGTCATGAAACATGACTTGATAACCATCCTATGTGACAGTGTGTGACAGAGTATAACATGACAACCAGTCTTTGTCATGAAACATGACTTGATAACCATGCTATGTGACAGTGTGTGACAGAGTATAACTTGACAATCAGTCTATGTCATGAAACATGACATGATAACCATCCTATGTGACAGTGTGTGACAGAGTATAACATGACAACCAGTCTTTGTCATGAAACATGACATGATAACCATCCTATGTGACAGTGTGTGACAGAGTATAACATGACAACCAGTCTTTGTCATGAAACATGACATGATGACCATCCTATGTGACAGTGTGTGATGACAACCAGTCTGTCATGAAACAGAGTATATGACATGACATACCATCCTATGTCAGTGTCATGAAACATGACTTGATAACCATACTGTGACAGTGTGTGACAAAGTATAACATGACAACCAGTCTTTGTCATGAAACATGACTTGATAACCATCCTATGTGACAGTGTGTGACAGAGTATAACAAGCTTTCGCTTCACACGGTGAGAATCTGGGTTCGATTCCTGGCGAGGGTTGAAACATTGGGTGTGTTTCCTTACACCGGTTGTCTATGTTCACCAATACTGCTGTACACTAACGGCTCCCTTCAAGGCTGGCGACATTGCAGACCTGGAGAGTGTACAAAGAACTTTCACTGCACACATAAGTGCGATAAGGCACCTAAACTACTCGGAACGGTTGAAGGTCCTTGATCGGTATTCCTTCGAACGCAGGCGAGAGAGATACACGATAATATACACTTGGAAGGTCCTGGAGGGATTGGTACCAGACCTTCACACGAAAATCACTCCATATGAAAGCAAAAGACTCGGCAGGAGATGCAACATTCCCCCGATGAAAAGCAGGGGTCCCACGAGTACACTGAGAGACAACACAGTAAGTGTCCGGGTCCCAAAACTGTTCAATTGCTTCCCAGCATACATAAGGGGGATTACCAATAGACCCCTGGCTGTCTTTAAGAAGACATTGGACAGGCACCTAAAGTCAGTACCTGACCAACCCGGCTGTGCTCGTACGCCAGCTTGCGTGGGGCCAGCAGCAACAGCCTGGTTGATCAGACCCTGATCCACCATGAGGCCTGGTGTCAGACCGGGCCGCGGGGGCGTTGACCCCCGAAGCCCTCTCCAGGTAAACTCCAAGTAATCAGTATAAAATGGGTACCTGGGTGTTAGTCGACTGGTGTAGGTCTCATCCCGGGACAAAACTACTGACCTAATTTGCCCGAAATGCTTTGCATAGCATGCGGCTGTCTGTACTGTAGTATGTCACTGATGTCAGCTAGGTCTGTATGCCTTGTACATGTAGAAATAAAGATAATAATAATAATAACAATATTATTATTATTATTATTGTTATTATTAGTATTATAGTAAATCTTAGGTAGTAGGTTGGTAAACAGCAACCGCCCAGGGAGGTACTACCGTCCTGACAAGTGAGTGTACAACGAAAACCTGTAATTGTTTTACATGATGGTAGGATTGCTGGTGTCTTTTTTCTGTCTCATAAACATGCAAGGTTTCATGTATGTCTTGCTACTTCTACTTACACTTTGGTCATACTACACATACATGTACAAACATATATATACACACCCCTCTGGGTTTTCTCTAATTTTCTTACTAGTTCTTGTTCTTGTTTATTTGCTATTATCTTCATGGGAAAGTGAAACAGAATTCTTCCTCCGTACGCCATGAGTGTCGTAAGAGGCACTAAATTTAAAATGGGAAACTTTCGTTTTTCTTTTTAGGCCACCCTGCCTCGGTGGGATACAGCCTCTCGTAACTACCAATCCTGTGGACGGTAGGAAAAAGATTAAAGAGGCACAGAGTTGGTCAAGGCTCTGGGCCTCCACATTTCATTACATAAGCAAGCAACAAGAACAATGAAGTATTACAAAGCTTGATTTGATCCGAAATGCTCTGCATAACTATGAACTTTCTGAATGCACAACTAAATGACATTCATCTCTGTACAGACATTGTATCATGTTGAAAAATTAATTAATAAATCAACAAATAAGTGTACAGTCTGAGCGGAATATCCTTTGAATTCCATAATTCCAGTCAGCGCTACCTCAGTGCACTTACATGGTCTAGTAACTCTTCGTTAAAACTCTTGAAAGGCGGAGGAGCTGCAGTTCAACTCCTTCAAGAGGCGTAGGAATCTTAACATAGCTCCTGATGTTGGTCAAGGAGCTGGAAATCAGCATCTTCAAGAACCCCAGAAGCTTTAACACAGCCACTGAAGAAGTATAGCAAATATAGCTTATGACTCGCGAGAGGCCCTGAGTAGCAGCAACTCAACTTTGTAAACCACAAATAAGTTTGGAGGTCAATCGTAAAGTATTATAAATACATCTCTAAATTCACTGAGAGACGCAGAAGCTGTACCTTAATATTATCAAGAAGGCCTGGTCAAGGACTGTACTGCGGGGGCGTTGACCCCCGGAACACCCTCCAGGTAGACTCCAGGTAGACTCCAGGTAGACTTCAGGTAGACTCCAGGTAGATTTCAGGTAAACTCCAGGTAGACTCCAGGTAGATTACAGGTAGACTCCAGGTAGACTCCAGGTAGACTCCAGGTAGACTCCAGGTAGACTCCAGGTAGATTTCAGGTAAACTCCAGGTAGACTCCAGGTAGATTACAGGTAGACTCCAGGTAGACTCCAGGTAGACTCCAGGTAGACTCCAGGTAGACTCCAGGTAGACTCCAGGTAGGCAAGAGGCTGAAACACATCCCAGTGAAACTGAAAAATTCGGATTAATTAGATGAAATACTATGGAAATATACTGAAGTTATTAATAATCCCAGGAGCACAAGCTCAGCACACACTCAAGAAGCCCAAGAACTGGAAGTCACCTCAGTCAAACACGAAACTCAGAGAGTGGAATCAGAGAGAACATTGTGACCAAAAGGCTCGGACAAGGAACCGTAAAGTTGTTATTTATACGGTATGTAATGTTTATGTTACCTCTTGAAAAAAAAATCCATGTGTTTCGGTCACTGCTCACTCCGAGAGAAAGTAATCCCAAATCTTTAAATGGGCCACAGAAAACAATATAAAGTTCATTGAAGATAAATTTCAAATACTCCACTATGGAAAATTCGAAGAAATGAAAATTGGAACGGAATATAAAACAAATTCCAATCACACAATGGAGCGAGAAACTAATGTGAAGGACCTGCGAGTGATAATGTCAAAGGATTTATTTCACTTTCAAAGATCACAACAATGTTTCTACCAGGGTAATGAGAACCTTCAGAACTAGAGATGCCAAGCCCATGATGATTCTCTTCAAATCGCTTGTTTTCTCTAGGCTGAAATATTGCTGTACACTAACGGCCTTTCAAGGTAGGCGAAACTGCAGACCTTGAGAATATACAGAAAAATCTCACAGCACGTATAAGTACTGAAAAGCACCTAAATAACTGGGAACAGTTGAATTCCTTTGATTTGTACTCCATGGAATGCAGGCGAGAAACATACATGATAATATACACTTGGAAAATCCTAGAGGGACTAGTCCCAAATCTGCACACGAAAATCACTCCCTACGAAAGGAAAAGACTCGGCAGGAGCGATTTAAGTCTTTCTTTGAACGGTTTATTCTTAAACATGATATAAGTTTTATTACCCTTTATTATACTCTCAAGTTTATCATCATCTTTTATATAATTGCGAGGTAAAACTGGAGAGTATATTGCAGATGGATTTAAGAGGCGCACTCTATTATTTTATTTTTGTTTCGGCGAATTTATCTTATAAATTTCTTCTTGTGGCGCAAAAAATTCTGTTGGATTTTGTTGGTTCCAGCCAGACACTGTTTTGATGTGAGCGAGTTTCCATATAAGTTATAATGAAATTAAACTTATGCCATACTTGTACTGCATATTATTTTGTCCAATATGCATTACCTTCCACTTATCCACGTTGAAAATTTTACATTATTTTTCTGACCACTTGCATATCATGTCAATGTCTCTCTTAATACTTAGACGGTCATCGATTCTGCAGCTTAGTGTCTCCACTACAAAATGTTAGATGGAAACGCCATATTTAGGTTAGGTTAGGTTAAAACAAGTATGGGCCAGGGACTGATCCCCAGGGACACCTCTTGTTACGTGTGGTCATTCAGTCACTTCGCTATTTCTAGCTAGTCTCCGCTTACTGTCAGTGAAATAATCATTAATTCAGTCCTGGAAATAGTCCCCTATGTCATGAAACATAGCAGCTAAGAGGCGGGACCAGGAGCTGAGAACGAACATATTTCAATCTTTCCTAATGGAGTTTATAGCATTTTATGGATGGCAGTGAATCATTTATAATTAAGGTGCCACGATTAGACACATGAACATATTTGAATGCAAGAAATAGCGCGAATAATTCAACATGAATGATGGTAGACAAATTATTAATGGGAATGTTAGGTAAATAGAGTTCCAATGTACGAACGATCCTCCAACCTCACATGAAGATAATTTATGTATTAACGCCTTGAATTTTTTTTGACTTATTGTTGAGCACTATTCTTCTTCTACCACCCTATGTATATATATATATATATATATATATATATATATATATATATATATATATATATATATATATATATATATATATATATATATATATATATATATATATAGTTATGTTAAGATAATATTTGGTTCAGATATTTAACCCCGGAGGGTTAGTCACCCAGGATAACCCAAGAAAGTCAGTATGTCTTATTTTAACTTGGGTCCTTAAATCTTGTCCCCCAGGATGCGACCCACAACAGTCGATTAACACCCAGGTACCTACTTAATTACTAGGTGAACAGGACAGCATATGTAAAGAAACACGCCCAATGTTTCAACCCTTACCAGGACTGAGCCACGGAACTGTATGTGAGGCGAAAGTGTTGCTAACTAGGCCACGGGACACCGTGGCTCTCTGGGATTTTCACTCATTTACTACATACACAAGGTTTCACTCTGGGGTATATGAGTGGGTATTTTTCTTGAGTGTGAGCTGGACCTGCCTAACATGGACCAACAGGCCTAGTATAGTGTTCTTTCATATTTGTGTTCTTCAATGCTTAGCTATTTTATATTATGATATTAGCTTATTTATCATCAGTTCTGTAATGTAAATAACTCGTAATCATTGTAACTTGGTTTATCTGCATGAAAGTTTAAAGGACACTTTACTGTGATAGTAACAAATAAGTTTATAAATACTTCAGATCTACTGTAATTTGCTTAGCTGACAAAATGTTGGAGTTTGACAAGGTCCAGTACCTATGAGAATATATCCATGGTATACAATACCGAGAAGTAGATAAGTAAGACACATGTGCAACAGTTAGGTATCTTTATTCTGAAACGTTTCGCCTACACTGTAGGCTTCTTCAAAGGAATACAGGAAATAAAGTTGTTGAAGGTGTCCCCTTTACCAAGTTCAACTTGTCAGTATTTTATACCATTGTTATATTCACACTGTGAGACACTACATCGCAGCGGTGTCTTGGTACAGAGGACATCGTCGACAACTATAGTGCCCGATTATTAATTAGTAGTTACATAGCTTTGAGTTCACTGGGACCAGCCGAGTAGGCTTGCTACAGTACCTCTCACTTCTATAGTGGACCTCGCTTCTTCTGTCGTCTACAAGATTTTCTGTGCCTCATCTATGCCAGTTTGTCTCATTCTGATGCTTCAGCTTCCCACTGTTCCAGACTATAGAGCAGAATTCTTCTTCAGGTTGAGGGACTGACAGCCTTATAACTGCTCCTTCTATGATGATGGACTGATTACATTGTCTTTACATATCTACTATTATCTCCTCTGACTTACACTGAAGAAGCCTACTTTGTAGGCGGAATATTGTGGAGTAAAGATATCTGTTGCACATGTGTCTTGCTTATCCAGTAACTCTAGCCACTATATATTTCTAATGTTTTTTTAGATTACCGCTTTTCATCTATATATGATGTGAAATGTTCGCAATTATATATTTTCGAACATTTCGTCTTGTTTGACCAACTCTTCCTAAATACCAAAATATGTACCAACGATAGCCTACATGTCACTGTATAAAAGCCTCATTCTTGTCTTCATTTGTAATCTTAACCTTTGATCTAAAACATGTGCTATTTGTTCCCTTTCTAGTACCTTCAGTAAGTAACCAGGTGCTGGCTGCACGCAAACCAACGTACGAGCCACAGCCCGGCTGATCCGGAACTGACTTTAGGTGCTTGTCCAGTGCCAGCTTGAAGACTGCCAGGGGTCTGTTGGTAATCCCCCTTATGTATGCTGGGAGGTAGTTGAACAGTCTCGGGCCCCTGACACTTATTGTATGGTCTCTTAACGTGCTAGTGACACCCCTGCTTTTCATTGGGGGGATGAAGCATCGTCTGCCAAGTCTTTTGCTTTCGTAGTGAGTGATTTTCGTGTGCAAGTTCGGTACTAGTCCCTCTAGGATTTTCCAGGTGTATATAATCATGTATCTCTCCCTCCTGCGTTCCAGGGAATACAGGTTTAGGAACCTCAAGCGCTCCCAATAATTGAGGTGTTTTATCTCCGTTATGCGTGCCGTGAAAGTTCTCTGTACATTTTCTAGGTCGGCAATTTCACCTGCCTTGAAAGGTGCTGTTAGTGTGCAGCAATATTCCAGCCTAGATAGAACAAGTGACCTGAAGAGTGTCATCATGGGCTTGGCCTCCCTCGTTTTGAAGGTTCTCATTATCCATCCTGTCATTTTTCTAGCAGATGCGATTGATACAATGTTATGGTCCTTGAAGGTGAGATCCTCCGACATGATCACTCCCAGGTCTTTGACGTTGGTGTTTCGCTCTATTTTGTGGCCAGAATTTGTTTTGTACTCTGATGAAGATTTAATTTCCTCATGTTTACCATATCTGAGTAATTGAAATTTCTCATCGTTGAACTTCATATTGTTTTCTGCAGCCCACTGAAAGATTTGGTTGATGTCCGCCTGGAGCTTTGCAGTGTCTGCAATGGAAGACACTGTCATGCAGATTCGGGTGTCATCTGCAAAGGAAGACACGGTGCTGTGGCTGACATCCTTGTCTATGTCGGATATGAGGATGAGGAACAAGATGGGAGCGAGTACTGTGCCTTGTGGAACAGAGCTTTTCACCGTAGCTGCCTCGGACTTTACTCTGTTGACGACTACTCTGAGCAACTACCCATATGCTGTGAGTTTATGTACCTGAGACCTGCCTCTACAACACACTCTCCCTGCCCACCCCCAATTAATCTTGAGCTTTTTGTACGTCGTTATCATATCATCTCTCTTCCTTCTGTCCTCCAGTATCTTCAGGCTTAGCTTTTCCTCAGATGATGCAAAAATGTATACTTCTCTCGTCGACTGGATAATTTGCTGATGTTTGCAATGCGATTTATTTCCAGTGATCTGGAACGAACTGTGGACATTATCTGAGGCATGGAAGTAATTATCAAGAATATATACACAGTAAGGTGTATGTGTCTCTCAGTGAATACACTTTAATCTTTATTTTATGGATTAAAGTATTCTTACTTGTAGTGAACAGGTAACATGCAGCCTAAATGATCCCTTGAGTAATGGATAGACTTTAAGTCCCATTAACCAACCAACCAACTAACAGACTTTGCATTGGTTTCATTGTGATGATCTCTGTTATGCGACAACGAATAAAAATCATCACAGCAGCAAATTGGCAATGATAACAATGTATTGGAAATGATGTGAGAAACATTTTATTTCTAAAACGCTGAATAACCAAACAGTTTTAATGGAGTTAAATTTCACAAAATAATTAAACACAACTATGCATGATGAATATATGCTGCAATAAGGTTCTATCATCGTGCAATATATTTATACTGTTCTATCATCATACAATATATTATACAAAACTAAATTCACATTCCCAATGGTCATTTAACGATATTTAAAATAAATAAATTATACTATAAGATGTATAGATATGCAAAAATCGCGAACAAGTGATGCAAGATACAAAACAACAGCAGGGAGAGCTAAATGATAGATCTAGTTCATTGTTTGCAGTAATAACATGCGTGTTAATAACTGGCAATGTCAAAGAAATAAAGATCAAATTATAAATCCGAATTTGATGAAAACCGGTAAAAGAACAACAATAAAAATAAAATACATTGACATAGAAACTGATTAAGGAATCCGAGATTAAAACTAATAGCAACAAGATTAGTGTAATCGGGTATCTCATCTTATATATACTGAATTTACTTAAGAGGCAATAAGATAACCAGCGTCCAAAGTTAAAGAAATTGAATAATTAAATATAGATTAACCGATGTAGTGAAGACCGCTACTTCTTCACTTCCTTCTTCCTCTCTTGGGTCCGTTCCTGTCCCAATCTCCTAAATATACCAGCACCCTCACCTTCCTTTGTTAGTGTTGTCATGTGGGTTCGATAACGTGGATGGGGTAAAAACACTCACGTAGGCTGGTTAGTACGTATAATTATAACGGAAAGTATGGGAAGCACCATCAGCTGCCCTGCCTCTCTCTGCTCTCTATCTCAGACTGACCCACCAGTGCCTAGCGGGTGAACGACATTCAAAAACATGCTATGGTCAGCAGCAACATGAATAACAGTCAGTGATTCACACAGACGGTTGGAAGTGAGTCATCTACTGGTAACTGGTTACTGGTAACTGGTACTACTGATAGCTCGGCGACACTAACGTATGTCGTCCCGACATACAGCTATACAAACTAGAGACAGCAGGCATAAGGGTTGGGCTGATTCTATACAATGTCAAAGTATACAACAATTGAATATCATAACATAAGGAGAATATTGGAATGAAGGCTTACGTAATTGACTATAATGAAACTTATTGTAATGAAACTGTAATGAAACTGTAATGAAACTGTAATGCATTATAAGGTATAATATAGCACAACTCATCGAATGAGACTCAACATTGCGATTGCACAATAGAAGTGATAAAAAAAAATTTGATCGATCGATCTGTATTCATGTGATCTACGGATTCTGAGGAAGAAATATATACGAAAAAAGAAGTGTTTAACAGAAAGGCAGATTCGGTGCACTCAAATCTAAACTGTTGACTCTTAGAATTCGGAGAGAACGTGAACACAAAAAAAATTCTTGAATACTGATAAGTTGATACTGTAATTATTCATCTATACAGGTTATTTACATTTAACCCCAACTCTGCTAGGGTGAGATTGACATATGCAGAATGGGTGTCATCTCTGGGAGGATCAAACTCTGTTGCACTGGCTAACTCATGCTGTATTTGAGGCAAATCTGAATTGGTAGTTACAAATGATACTTGAGGATTTCTCAATACCTGTCGTGTATGTAGGGAATAACGACATTCAGGTTGATCGTCTGACTGAGTATCAGAGGTAGAGAGTACAGGATCAGGAGGATTGTCAGAGTCTGTCACATTAGTCTGGGTTGGAACATTATTATCATCACATACTAACTTCATATGATCTAAATGCGATTCTTTATACTGACCAGTACTAATTTCTCTAACCTTATATTTATTGCCAGTGATATGTTCAACTACTCGATAAGGACCAACAAACTTTTGATCAAGCTTAGGCATTGCAGACGTTTTATTAAAGTTAGTCAGCATAACTCTCGAACGTACTTTGATTTTGGACGGTTTTGCTCGAGTGTTAGCGACTCTTGTAAATTCTGCTGTTGATTTATGAAGTGTTTCATGGATTCTTCTAAAAACACTTTGAGCTAAGCTGGTATGAGTTGCTATGAAATCATCAGGGTTGTAATTTGGTTTCGGATTAGAATATAGCAACTCATAAGGCAAACGTTTATCTACACCGTACAATGCATAATGTGGAGTGTAACCTATGGAAACATTGTAAGCAGAATTTATAGCACACTGCGCGTCAGGTATAACTTCATCCCAAGTTTCACTGTTGGGATTGATAGTGGCTCTCAAGACATCAAGTACTTTCTTATTGGTTCGTTCCGCTAACCCATTGCTGGCAGGATGATGAGGAACAATGGTGGATATAGAGATCTTGTAAAAGGTACACAAATTTTCAAGAATCTCATTACAGAATTCACCTCCATTATCTGTTACTAGGGACTTAGGGGTGGTATGACTGCAGATAATGCGTTCTTTAAACACTTTAGCTACTGTCTCAGCAGTCTTATCTGCAATAGGAACTAACTCACAATATCTGGTAAAATGGTCTACCATAACACATAGATGTTTGTTGCCCTGGAGGGAACATTGGAAATTAGTTAACAGATCTAGAGCAACTCTTTCCCACGGTTCGCTAGTAGTTGGATACACTTGGATTGGATTAGGACCATTAGCATTACCTTTATGTTGCATGCAGATCCTCCATTTACTGCCGAGGATGTAAAGAATGCTCAACGAGCAGATCCCATGTGGTCTGGTGTGATTCGATTCCTGCTCCAGGAAGATCTTATTCTGACTGTGAAGCCACCAGCACCCATCAGTGACTTTGTCATGAACCAAGAATTACTGTATCGAACAGCAGAGTTGGGTACTCCTAGCAGAAAAGTATACCAGTTAGTAATTCCACAGCCACTAGCGAATGTAGCCTTACAGCTAGTTCACGATGTGCCAGGTGTTGCGCACCCTGGTATGGATCGTTCAGTAAAACAAGCCAGATTGAAATACTTTTGGCCTTGTATGGCAACTGATATTTCTGAGTATGTTAAGAAATGTAGTGTCACCAAATTGTCATGTGGATTCGATTACGTGGATGGGGTAAAAACACTCACGTAGGCTGGTTAGTACGTATAATTATAACAGAAACTATGGGAAGCACCATCAGCTGCACTGCCTCTCTCTGCTCTCTATCTCAGACTGATCCACCAGTGCCTAGCGGGTGAACGGCATTCAAAAACATGCTATGGTCAGAAGCAGCATGAATAACAGTCAGTGATTCACACAGACGGTTGGTAGTGAGTCATCTACTGGTAACTGGTACTACTGATAGTGTGACTTGTAAATGGTCCAGGTCAGACAGAAACGTTGTTATATACTTCCATTCACGGTATTGTGCTTTTTTGTTCTCTAGTGGAGACTTTGAGTATAATAAGCAGATAAGCAATAGAAAACATAGAGAGAATCGCAGTCTTGCGTGCCAGCTACAACAAAGAGAGAAAGTGCAACCATTGTGTTCTCCCATTATCGCAAAATTATACGATTTTCAGGACGTGAATGTTCGGCTATTCGGAGAAGTGTGACAGTACCTCCGACGATATTTAGAAGGAAGAATTGGAGCCGACATTTTTCAGATCACAGAATACGAGTCGTTACACTAACAGGAATCCTTTTACAATCTCAGACATGTGGCACCTCTATGCTAGCTGACAGACTTAGCTGATTAGTGGGACCCTCCATAGAGTAGTGAGGGGCAACCATATACCCCGACTAAAGAGAAGAGGTAAGAAAACTGAGATTCTCATTTCTGCACACACACGCACACACACACACACACACACACACACACACACACACACACACACACACTCACACACACACACACACACACACACACACACACACACACACACACACACACACACACACACACACACACACACACACACACACACACACACACACACACACACACACACACACACACACACACACACACACACACCCACACACACACATCATTCCGACATCTCAATAAGGAATCGTTCAGGACCCTGTACATCGTGTACCTTGGGCCCGTATTGGAGTATGCGGCACCAGTCTGGAACCCACACCTAGCCAAGCACGTAAAGAAACTAGACAAAGTGCAAAGGTTTGCAACAAGACTAGTCCCAGAGCTAAGAGGTATGTCCTACGAGGAGAGATTAAGGGAAATCAACCTAACGACACTGGAGGACAGGAGAGATAGGGGGGACATGTTAACGACATACAAAATACTGAGAGGAATTGACAAGGTGGACAAAGACAGGATGTTCCAGGGATGGGACACAGCAACAAAGGGACACAGTTGGAAGTTGAAGACACAGATGAATCACAAGGATGTTAGGAAGTACTTCTTCAGCCACAGAGTAGTCAGGAAGTGGAATAGTTTGGGAAGCGATGTATTGGAGGCAGGATCCATACATAGCTTTAAGCAGAGGCATGATAAAGCTCACGGTTCAGGGAGAGTGATCTAGTAGCAACCAGTGAAGTGGAGGGAGCCAGGAGCTTGGACTCGACCCCTGCAACCTCAACTAGGTGAGATGAATGGTTTTGAAAACCGACAAGTTGAAGAATTGAGACACTTATGCAACATATGGGAATCTTCATTGAAGAAACGTTTCGCCACACAGTGGCTTCACCAGTCCAGTAGGAGTGATGGACTGAACACATCGATTCCAGGTTGAGGGACTGATTACCTCAAACTTCTACTCTCCTTACCCAATTCTACTTTGTATTGGACTGGTGAAGCCACTGTGTGGCGAAACGTTTCTTCAATGAAGATTCCCATATGTTGCATAAGTGTCTCAATTCTTCAACTAGGTGAGTACAACTAGGTGGGTACACACTGACACGTGCGCGCACCTCGGTGTGTGTGTATATATATACATACATATATATATATATATATATATATATATATATATATATATATATATATATATATATATATATATATATATATATATATATATATATATATATATATATATATATATATATATATATATATATATATATATATATATCGTGCCGAATAGGCAGAACTTGCGATCTTGGCTTAAATAGCAACGCTCATCTTGCCATATAGGACAAGCGAAAATTTGTGTATGCAATAATTTAGCCAAAATCATTCTTATCCTAACGAAAAAAATATATTTCACTGTGTTTGTTTAGTATTAAATTACTGTAAACAAATCTAAAATATATTTAGTTGGGATAGACTAAAATAAATTACTCTTGTTATAATAAGGTTAGGTAAGTTTTCTAAGATTCTTTTAGTGCAAAATTATAATTTTTTTCATTGACATTAATGAAAAAAATATATCTTTAAATGTACAAGAGAAAATTTTAGAAAGGACTTAATTTTAAATGAGTTCTTGCTAATTGACCAGTTTTACATATTCGGCACGACATATATATATATATATATATATATATATATATATATATATATATATATATATATATATATATATATATATATATATATATATATATATATATATATATATATATATATATATATATATATATATATATATTGATATATATTGATATATATTAATATATAAAAACAATGTTCAATTCGAACCAACTATGATATACACGTTTAATATTAAGTAGTCTGTAAAGCATTAGGTTTTGTCTGCCCGAAATGTCTTGGCATGATAGTGACTTTCTTTGCACTTGCAAATCAACATTGTAATTACACATTGTAAACTATGCAAGGAAATAAACTCCTTATAACATGTCAGTCACACATTGCAAACTTTACAAAGAAATAAAAAATCGAATCTGAATTTGAATTTGAATTTTGAAAACACATCGCCCGTGTCCCACCAAGGCAGGGTGGCCCGAAAAAGAAAAACTTACATCATTCACTCCATGACTGTCTTGCCAGAGGCGCGCTTACACGACAGTTAAAACTGCAACATTAACACCCCTCCTTTAGAGTGTAGACACTGTACTTTGCATCTCCAGGACTCAAGTCCGGACTGCCGGTTTTCCTGAATCCCTTCATCAGTGTTATCTTGCTCATATTCCAACAACACTTCAAGTTTTAAAAACCATTTGTCTCCACTCGCTCCTATCTAACACGCTCACTCATGCTTGCTGGAAGTCCAAGACCATCACACACAAAACCTCCTTGAAGCCCTCCCTCTAACCTTTCCTAGGCCGACTCATACCCCGCCTTCCCTCCACTACAGATTTATATACGCTCAAAGTCATTCCATTTCCTTCTAGCCTCTCTACATGTCCACACCACCTCAACAACCCCTCCTCAGCCCTCTGGATAATAGTTTTGGTAATCCCGCACCTCCTCCTAATTTTCAAACTACGATTTCTCTGCATTATATTTACACCACACAATGCTCTCAGACATGACGTCTCCACTGCCCCCAGCTTTCCTCTTGTTGCAACATTCACCACCCATGATTCACACATTAAAATGGTATAAAATACCATATAAGATCGTTGTTTCGCCTACACAGTAGGCTTCTTCAGTCGAGTACAGAAAAGTTGACTACTTGAAGACGATACAGTCCATCACCCTTAAAGTTTTGAGGAGAGCATTGTTCCGTTGTCAGACAACGGAACAATACTGAGGGACTTTTTAAGGGTGATGGACCCGTCTTCAAGTATCTTCTGCTTCTATCAACTTTTCTGTACTCGACTGAAGAAGCCTACTGTGTAGGCGAAACGTTTCGAAATAAAGATACCTGACTGTTGCATATGTGTCTTACCTAACAAGCTTTCCTCTTGTTGCAACATTCACCACCCATGATTCACACCCATATAAGATCGTTGTTATAACTATACTCTCATACATTTCCCCTCTTTGATACCAGGGACATAGTTCTTTGTCTCCACAGACTTCTAAGTACACCATTTACCTCTTTCTCTTCATCAATTCTATGATCCACCTCATCTTTCATAGACCCATCTGCTGATACGTCCACTCCTAAATATCTGAATACATTCACCTCCTCCATACTCTCTCCCTCCAATCTGATATCCAGTCTTTCGTCATCTAATTGTTTTTTGTTATCCTCATCACCTTATTCTTTCCTATATTCACTTTCAATTTTCTTCTTTTACATACCTTACCAAACTCATCCACCAACCTCTGCAACTTCTCTTCAGAATCTCCCCAAAGTACAGTGTCATCATCACAGAGCAACTGTGACAACTCCCACTTTGTGTTAGATTCTTTATCTTTTAGCCCACACACCTCTTGCCAAGATCCTCGCATTCACTTATCTTACAGCCCCATCTACAAATATATTGAACAACCATGGTAACATCACACATCCTTGTGTAAGGCTTACTTTTACTGGGAAATAATCTCCCTCTCTCTTACATACTCTAACCTGAACCTCATTATCTTCGTAAAAACTCTTCACTGATTTCAGTAACCTGCCTCCTATTCCATACATTTGTAACATCTGCCACATTGCTCCACTATCCACCCTGTCATACACCTTTTCCAAATCAATAAATCCCGCTAAAACCTCTTTACCTTTATGTAATTAGTATTTTAAAATATGTAAACCACACAATATTCAAAATCTGTAAACCCCGCATTGTAATCCTTATAGAGAATAAACTTGATTGATTGACTGATTGATCTCAATACTGTTAACCTATATGTTTCACTGTAAACATTTTGTCTACACATCCCTTACCTTTCCTAAAGCTTCCTTGTTCATCTGCTATCCTACTCTCAGTCTTACTCTTAATTCTTTCAATAATAACCCTACCATACACTTTGCCATGTATAGACAACAGACTTATTCCCCTATAATTTTTGTACTCTCTTGCCTTGATTCAAAAGAACTATGCATGCTCTATGCCAATCCCTAGGTACCTTACCTTCTTCCATGCATTTGTTAAATAAAAGCACCAACCACACCAAAACTATATCCCCACCTGCTTTTAATATTTCTATCTTTATCCCAACAATCCCAACTGCCTTACCCCCTTTCATTCTACCCACTGCCTCACGAACTTCCCCCACACTCACAACTGGCTCTTCCTCATTCCTACAAAATGTTATTCCTCCTTGCCCTATACTCGAAATCACAGCTTCCCTAGCTTCATTAACATTTAACAAATCTTCGATAAGTAAACAAATATATATATATATATATATATATATATATATATATATATATATATATATATATATATATATATATATATATATATATATATATATATATATATATATATATATATATATATATAATATATGTTAATGAAGCTAGGGAAGCTAGCTATATATAGGGAGGTACCACCTCTATAGCTGGAATGGGGACCCTCATCCTCAGAGAAGACAATAAACGTACCTCAGGGAAAACTCAAGGTTCTCCCTGGAGCTGTTTGAATATTTTCTTCTCCTACCATCCCCTATATTAGATATTCTATGTAAACATTTATTAATAAACAGAATACATTTACAGAAAAAAACAAACATGAATACAATGGCACAATGTATCAAAGATCATGAATTTCCTCCAGCTCTTCCGAGGCTTGACGCGAGCCAAGTATGTAGCAAGCATATCCCCTCTGGATGGCTATGCTGAGGCGCTGGAACATGAAAGTGGCTGCCCTTGGGTCCCTGGTGGTGTCGATGAGTCTGGAACCCAATTCTTTAAGGAAACGTGTGGCATTTTTTCCCCATGATCCCAAGGTCTCTGATCCCACTGAAACAAATTGATACTGTTGGCTTATGTCCCCGTACTTGCTGATCTTGTACTCCTCCCTGTGGTCAGCAGCTCCTCCTTGTTGCCCGACACTGTGATGGATATAGGTGTCAGCCAGTGTGGACACACAGGTATAGTCTCATGCTAAGAGCTTGCCATTCTTCCAAGGATAGATGGTGATCCAGTAGGGGCAGTTTGCTGGGTTGTGGGTATTGTTGTCTGCTAGTGATCGGGGCTCCCTCTCGGCTGGGCATCCAGCTGTCGTTGACTTCATTGTGTCTTGCATGCCAGCCCTTGATTTTGGAACAGTTAAGACCCTGTAGACCATACTGGTCTGCTTGAACTTCGTTGCAAATACACGTATATCCTGAATGAATTGGGGCAGCAAGGCGCAGAGCCACTGCAATACGGAGAGTCTTAGGGTCGAGTCGCGTTCCCATTGCCGCTATAGGAACTGTTTGGAGGAAGTCCCCGGAGTAAGGTGCGCTTACAGCCTGGAGACGGGCAGTCTCTCTATCTGATGTTGCAGCCCTGAGCATGTCGGTAAGCACCTTTCCAGCGATCGGGCCATCCCAGCTTGATTGTGAGCCAGTGCTGCACTAGGGTTTGGTGCTGGAGCAGCAAGAGTCTCCCTTTCGGCGATGGCACTGGCATAACTAGGGTCCTGTATTCCTGTTGAGTCACTGAGGTTATCAAGAAGAATTTGTCTTATCAACTGGTTTGATGCTATGGAAGAGGATAGGAAAGCTGGTAGAGCAATCTGGAAGAATCTGCGTACTCCCAGCCCCCCAAGCCTGACCGGAAGTGAGACTTGCAACCACTGTCCATCTTCAAGGGAAAGATTCAATGCACTCTCTAGCATGGTCTTAAGGAGAGAGTCATATTCCTTGAGTTTTGGACTGCTGAAGGCTGTGGGGCATCTCAGAAAGTAAAGTAGGTAAGTTTTGGGATTGACAGGCACCTGGTGAGTACGTAGAAGGCATCATGTGCGTCAATGTCTTTCATCCTACTTTCCATCGTTCAGAGGTCTGAGACTTTTTTTTTCTAGGATCAGATCGATGGCATTGGGCCCAAGAGGAGCACCAAGGAGAGTGCTATTGGCTCTGGATCAATGGCTCGTGCTCCTGGTACAACGGCGCTAATGTTCTGGATCATCTGTTGATTGGTAGAAACTATTTCACATTTGGTGGGGTTTAAAGATAGGCCCAGGCTTTCTCCCATGTCTTTAATTTTACTGATGTCCTCTAGGAGAGATTCTTTTGTGCCCACTAGGGTACCATCATCCAGGAACCAGATATTGAGCTCACTGGAGAGTGCTTCTGTGACTTCCTTGATGACCAAACAGAACAGAAAGGGGGCGAGAGGGTCCCCCTGTTGCAAGCCCACACATGAGTCAATTTCATGGTCTCCAAACAATAGTTTGGAAGTCACACTATAACAAGATTCTGTGAAGGGATAAAGGGAAGGGAAGTTTCTATAAACTGCTTGAAGAGCAGCATACCTTCTGACTGAGTTGAAAGCGTTGGCAAAGTCCAATTTGATCAAGGTTTTTTCATCGGACATGTTGTTGATATACACTCGTGCTGCGTGGGCAGCTGCTTCACAGCCCTGTTGAACGCCAAAACTGAGCTGAGTTGGTTTCAGCATTGCAGCAGCCTCTTGACTCACTCGTCTTACCTGGAGTTTACCTGGAGAGAGTTCCGGGGGTCAACGCCCCCGCGGCCCGGTCTGAGACCAGGCCTCCTGGTGGATCAGAGCCTGATCAACCAGGCTGTTGCTGCTGGCTGCACGCAAACCAACATACGAGCCACAGCCCGGCTGATCCGGAACTGACTTTAGGTGCTTGTCCAGTGCCAGCTTGAAGACTGCCAGGGGTCTGTTGGTAATCCCCCTTATGTGTGCTGGGAGGCAGTTGAACAGTCTCGGGCCCCTGACACTTATTGTATGGTCTCTTAACGTGCTAGTGACACCCCTGCTTTTCATTGGGGGGATGGTGCATCGTCTGCCAAGTCTTTTGCTTTCGTAGTGGGTGATTTTCGTGTGCAAGTTCGGTACTAGTCCCTCTAGGATTTTCCAGGTGTATATAATCATGTATCTCTCCCTCCTGCGTTCCAGGGAATACAGGTTTAGGAACCTCAAGCGCTCCCAATAATTGAGGTGTTTTATCTCCCTTATGCGCGCCGTGAAAGTTCTCTGTACATTTTCTAGGTCGGCAATTTCACCTGCCTTGAAAGGTGCTGTTAGTGTGCAGCAATATTCCAGCCTAGATAGAACAAGTGACCTGAAGAGTGTCATCATGGGCTTGGCCTCCCTAGTTTTGAAGGTTCTCATTATCCATCCTGTCATTTTTCTAGCAGATGCGATTGATACAGTGTTATGGTCCTTGAAGGTGAGATCCTCCGACATGATCACTCCCAGGTCTTTGACGTTGGTGTTTCGCTCTATTTTGTGGCCAGAATTTGTTTTGTACTCTGATGAAGATTTAATTTCCTCATGTTTACCATATCTGAGTAATTGAAATTTCTCATCGTTGAACTTCATATTGTTTTCTGCAGCCCACTGAAAGATTTGGTTGATGTCTGCCTGGAGCTTTGCAGTGTCTGCAATGGAAGACACTGTCATGCAGATTCGGGTGTCATCTGCAAAGGAAGACACGGTGCTGTGGCTGACATCCTTGTCTATGTCGGATATAAGGATGAGGAACAAGATGGGAGCGAGTACTGTGCCTTGTGGAACAGAGCTTTTCACCGTAGCTGCCTCGGACTTTACTCTGTTGACGACTACTCTCTGTGTTCTGTTAGTGAGGAAATTATAGATCCATCGACCGACTTTTCCTGTTATTCCTTTAGCACGCATTTTGTGCGCTATTACGCCATGGTCACACTTGTCGAAGGCTTTTGCAAAGTCTGTATATATTACATCTGCATTCTTTTTGTCTTCTAGTGCATTTAGGACCTTGTCGTAGTGGTCCAATAGTTGAGACAGACAGGAGCGACCTGTTCTAAACCCATGTTGCCCTGGGTTGTGTAACTGATGGGTTTCTAGATGCGTGGTGATCTTGCTTCTTAGGACCCTTTCAAAGATTTTTATGATATGGGATGTTAGTGCTATTGGTCTGTAGTTCTTTGCTGTTGCTTTACTGCCCCCTTTGTGGAGTGGGGCTATGTCTGTTGTTTTTAGTAACTGTGGGACGACCCCCGTGTCCATGCTCCCTCTCCATAGGATGGAAAAGGCTCGTGATAGGGGCTTCTTGCAGTTCTTGATGAACACAGAGTTCCATGAGTCTGGCCCTGGGGCAGAGTGCATGGGCATGTCATTTATCGCCTGTTCGAAGTCATTTGGCGTCAGGATAACATCGGATAGGCTTGTGTTAATCAAATTTTGTGGCTCTCTCTCATAAAAAATTCATTTTGATCTTCGACTCTCAGTCTGGTTAGCGGCTTGCTAAAAACTGAGTCATATTGGGACTTGAGTAGCTCACTCATTTCCTTGTTGTCATCTGTGTAGGACCCATCTTGTTTAAGTAGGGGCCCAATACTGGACGTTGTTCTCGATTTTGATTTGGCATAGGAGAAGAAATACTTTGGGTTTCTTTCGATTTCATTTATGGCTTTTAGTTCTTCCCGCGATTCCTGACTCCTAAAGGATTCTTTTAGCTTAAGTTCGATGCTTGCTATTTCTCTGACCAGTGTCTCCCTACGCATTTCAGATATATTGACCTCTTTTAGCCGCTCTGTTATTCTTTTCCGTCGCCTGTAAAGGGAGCGCCTGTCTCTTTCTGTTTTACATCTACTCCTCCTTTTTCTTAGAGGAATAAGCCTTGTGCATACATCGAGTGCTACCGAGTTAATCTGTTCTAGGCATAAGTTGGGGTCTGTGTTGCTTAGTATATCTTCCCAGCTTATATCGGTTAGGACTTGGTTTACTTGGTCCCACTTTATGTTTTTGTTATTGAAGTTGAATTTGGTGAATGCTCCCTCGTGACTAATCTCATTATGTCGGTCTGGGGCTCCGCGCATACATGACTGAACCTCAATTATGTTGTGATCTGAGTATATTGTTTTTGATATGGTGATATTTCTTATCAGATCATCATTGTTAGTGAAGATGAGGTCTAGTGTATTCTCCAGTCTAGTAGGCTCTATTATTTGCTGGTTTAAATTGAATTTTGTGCAGAGATTTAAAAGCTCGCTTGAGTGTGAGTTTTCATCAGAGCTGCCTCCTGGTGTTATTACTGCAACAATATTATTTGCTATATTCCTCCATTTTAGGTGCCTTAAGTTGAAATCCCCCAGGAGCAAGATGTTGGGTGCAGGAGCTGGAAGGTTTTCCAGACAGTGGTCAATTTTTAACAGCTGTTCCTGGAATTGCTGGGATGTTGCATCCGGAGGCTTGTAGACTATCACAATGACTAGGTTTTGGTTCTCGACCTTTACTGCTAAAACTTCCACTACATCATTTGAGGCATTTAGCAGTTCTGTGCAAACAAGTGACTCTGCAATGTACAGGCCACTTGGCGACTAAGCGCCGAAAGGTGTTGCCCACTGAAATGGGCCTGATTCCGCCATCCTTTTTCCGGAGGGCACACAATGAGGCACGAAAGAAAAGGGGTCTGATGGCCTCTGGGACACTTCCAGCCAGGCACAGGTTAAAAAATTTTGGGAGTTCAGACAACAGCCTCTCTGAAACATCACCAAGTGCTGGACTGAGTATTTGTTTTAAGTGTTGAGGCCTTAAACCGGTGAAACCTCCTGCTGAGGCCTATGGAAATGACATAGCAACTTTATACACATCAGCATCCTGTAAGGTTAGATGTTCTTCGCCTGCTGCAATGTCAGGAAGGTCAATGTTGGTACTGGGAGCCCTGGGTGGATGTTTGTCCTTCAGAGCTTGCGCCGTGCTGACGTCCTTGGGAGCGATTGTATCCTCACTGGTTTTATATATATATATATATATATATATATATATATTTATATATATATATATATATATATATATATATATATATATATATATATATATATATATATATATATATATATATATATATATATATATATATCGTGCCGAATAGGCAGAACTTGCGATCTTGGCTTAAATAGCAACGCTCATCTTGCCATATAAGACAAGTGAAAATTTGTGTATGCAATAATTCTGCCAAAATCATTCTGAACCTAACGAAAAAAATGTATTTGATTGTGTTTGTTTAGTATTAAATTACTGCAAACGTATTTAAAATATATTTATTTGCGTTAGGCTAAAATAAATTGCTCTTGTTATAATAAGGTTAGGTAAGTTTTCTAAGTTTCTTTTGGTGCAAAATTAAAAAAAATTACATTAACATAAATGAAGAATATATATATTTAAACGTAGAGGAGAAAATTTTGGAAAGGACTTAATTTTAAATGAGTTCTTGCTAATTTACCAGTTTTACATATTCGGCACGACATATATATATATATATATATATATATATATATATATATATATATATATATATATATATATATATATATATATATATATATATATATTGTGACCACGATAGAGTGGTACTGAATCATTAACAATACTGCGACTAGCCGAGGATTCGAACCCATGTCGTTTTGGCATTGCCTCGTGGTGAGCAAAAATCACATGATGCGCTAACCCACTGGACCACGCAACCCTACAGGAATGAAGCACCCAGCAGAGTAGTTGTTTTACCTTGATCCGAGGATATACGGTGGTGTGGGTGCCTCTGAGCTAATTTTATTCTAATCCCCGTTTGGGATGTATATATATATATATATATATATATATATATATATATATATATATATATATATATATATATATATATATATAAGTGACGAGCTTAACAAAAAAATTAAGCAATGAAATATTGGATATCAGATTGGAGGGAGAGTGTATGGAGGAGGTGAATGTGTTGAGATATTTGGGAGTGGACGTGTCAGCAGATGGGTCTCTGAAAGATGAAGTGAATCATAGAATTGAGGAGGGGAAAAAGGCGAGTGGTGCACTGAGGAGTCTGGGGAGACTTAGAACTTTATCCATGAAAGCAAAGAGGGAATGTATGAGAGTATACTTGTACCAATGCTCTTGTATGGGAGTGAAGCATGGGTGATGAATGTTGCAACAAGGAGAAGGCTGCTGGCAGTGGAGATGTCATGTCTGAGGGCAATGTGTGGTGTGAATATAATGCAGAGAATCCGTAGTTTGGAAATTAGGAGGAAGTGTGGGATTACCAAAACTATTATCCAGAGGGCTGAGATGGGGTTAGTGAGATGGTTTGGACATGTAGAGAGGTTGGAACAAAACAGAATGACTTCGAGAGTGAATAAAACTGTAGCGGAGGGAAGGCGGGGCAGCGGTTGGCCTAGGAAAGATTTGAGGGAGGGGGTAAAAGAGGTTTTGTGTGCAAGGGGCTTGGACTTCCAGCAAGCGTGCGTGAGCGTGTTAGACAGGAGCGATTGGAGTCAAATTGATTTTAGGACTTGACGTGCTGTTGGAGTGTAAGCAAGGTAACATTTATGAAAGGATTCAGGGAAACCGGGAGGCCGGACTTGAGTCCTGGAGATGGGAAGTACAGTGCTTACCTTATGAAGGAGGGGTGTTAATGTTACAGTTTAATAACTGTAGTGTCAGTTGATGTGTTTGCGAAATATGGAATTTTCTTTTTCAAGCGATAATATATAATGGAGGAAAGACGAAGAAACGACTACAATATTTATATTATGCAGATATACACACAATACCTATGTACATTCTCAACTCACTTTCACTACTGATTTTGCAAATTGCACAGTCAAAGTTGCGGCATTAACTAGAAAAAAACTCAATTAGCGTGGCGTGGTTCTCAACGCCTCTGACCACCATCGTACATCTGGCGCACCGCAACAAACCTTACCTGTAACTTTATTATCGTGGTTAATTTCATTAAACTGACAGCTTAAGTTAATTTGCGTTCTGGCGTCGAAGATCAAAACGCTAACACGTTTATAATATTTTTAGTGTAATGTTTACTTACAGTGATAGAAGACATGTTAAAAACTGAAAATAATATCAGCATGTGAGGCAGGTATTATTGATTATCTCAAGAAAATAAAGTCTCACATCTTGAATAATATTCATGTATTTCTCGCTCGTACACACTAAATAAATTATTAAAATTGAAAATTGTCAGGGAAATAAAAAGTTTAATATAAAAATTAACTATTTAGGAGGATTGGATAAAGTGGTTTTTAGCATCACTAAATTTAAATCGAGTTCTTTTGCCTGAGTAATTAAATCTCGCTTACTTATTGGGGCTAAATGTATGCTTATAAGAATTATGTGTTGATTGCAGCTATTCCATAATATGTTTAATAAGGTGGTAATTCATTCAAAACGTTTTGCCAGTGTTGCTATATTGGTCTACGAGATGTTTCTGCCTGGGTTGAGGAAACACTAATTTTGTTGTTGTGTCAGATAAGTGTTATTAGAGCAGTGTATAAGTCTGACAGGTTGACGAATAAGATATGTGATTATTCTTTTTATTATTTTTCTTATTATTATCGGGGGGAGGGAGCTGTTAGGTACTCAGGTTTAATTCAAAGAAATTGGAGCGGAGATCCAATTTCCTAGATCAAGAGCCTTTCTCCTGCATCAAGGAACCTCCCTTGAGAGAATAACACATGTGAAATGCACGTTTCGCTTCTGTAGCAGGTTTCATTAATGTAATCCGAGGCATCAACACCATAGAATCTTGGTACAGAGAGTGTCTACTACTACTCCTTAATATTAACTTTCTGGTCCACTTTATGGGTCTGTCTTACTTTCACTAGTGGGTCCTGTCGCCTTACGGCTACGTCTTCAGCTGTTGCGTCTCTTATCAACTACAGTTCCATTGCTAAATCTATGCCTCACTTTATGGTTTTGACTTAATTTACAATAGTGGGCCCCATCCCTCTGTGATATCTTCAACTTCTGCAACTCTCCAATTTTTCCACTGACTCCAGTATAAAAGACTCCATCCTCATGTCTTTGTATTGGATTGTTAAGCCTACAGAATAAACGAAAAGGTCTCTCAGTGCAGATACTAGGTGTTCATACTAGCTGTGTAATAGGACTGAAAAAGATTTTCTCTTAATTTAGGAGTTTTCTCAGCTTTGACACAAACACTGGTATTAAATTGTTCAATTCTCTCACGGTTTTTTCTCATGTTGATGATACTGGCGCACCAAGGGCACTCAGAGTTTAAAGTTTGAAGCTGATCGGAAGAGGCTTTCTTAAGTTATTTTATGGAAACCAAAATTGTGATACGGTTTACTAAAGTGAAAAAAATGGGCACCTACCCAACATAATAGTTACATGAACCTTATATCCAAATTAAAATTCTCTACAGGTCTTAAAGATAAAATGAATTTTGAGAAATGGATTTTACATACCTCTTAGGTGCCAATTTTTAAAAATAGGCTCCTGTACAGTGCAATAACAAGTGAAATATTCCTCTGAATACGATAAATTAGCAGTGAACGTTAATAGTCGGGTGAATGAGTGAGGCATAAATTATGCAGCTCATCCTCCTAGGCAACAATCATAATTACGACTGTAATTAGTCACATATGCCACATAGAATTTTTTACCCATTCTTAACAGCGTTTTTTTTGTGTTTAACTTTAGTTATTGTAGGTTATTTTAGATTGCTGTCTAGTACTCAAAATAAACATTCACCTTGTTTTCCGCTTGTATTTCAGTTTCCATTTTACCTTCGTTAGTACGTTATAATTAGTTAATTTTATATTCTAGACAACATTCTAATCTAACCTAACCAAATAATATTTAAAACAAATAGCGAAATCTGCTTAAAAATCTACGAGAACACCAGCTGGTCACAGTTCTGACTGTTGTTTGCGATGATGAATGGAAGTATCATATAGAAAAATGTATAAATTGTTTTTAATTTGTTCAATAATATTGGCAAATTTACACCTACAGAGTCCAAGTTCAATTCAACATGTCCTCTAATTAGGATACACCGGCATTAAAGATGTGAAGACTATCTGAAGAGGCATTCTCCGATTATTACTTGAAGACCAGTTTGTTGAACTAAAGAGGCGAATTAATTTGTCCAGCTGGAAATCAATATAAGCAATTCCTTTAGCATAATTCATCACTGCTGAAAGTTTTGCTCCAATCAGAAGAGACATTTACTAGTTATTATCTCAGCTTTATTAACTAAGTTAAAAAATTAGATAATTTTGTATGAATACAACATAAATTAATAGGGAATCATTCTCTCTTTCTCCAAGGTGCATTAGCTGTTAAAGGTATACCCTTAAAATGAGGTACACACAAGCTACTGAAGGGAAAACAATCCATATAATCATTTATCTCCAGAGATGGACCTTCACGAGGTTGTATAAGTGGTTTAATCAACTGTCAAGTTGATAAACAAGACATTTGTGCAACATTTGAGTATCTTTACTCTGGAAACTTTTCGCCAGGCAGTGGCTTCTTTAGTCCAGTACAGAGAAGAGCATTGGAAGCTGAGGAAGAAGTACAGCTTCTTCTCACTTACCGACGTACTCGTTTACCCACGACTCGGACTTACGACGGGCTCTCTGACCAGTATGCATACCTAAATAATGTATGTTACAGCTGATTTTTTCTATTCTGTTTATTGCAATATATAATACACTACTGTATAAACATTTAAAAATATACCAGAAATGTTATAAATGGTGCAAAGGTCACATTAAAGTAATATCAAAGAAGGTTGACACCCACTACCATTATAGTATGTTCCTCACTTAGCGACGAATTTGCTTACCGACGTGTTCTTGAGAACGGGACTCCGTCGTTAAGTGAGGAAATGCTGTAATCAGTCCCTGAGCCTGACGTTGATGTGTTCAGTCCATCACTCTTGATAAAAGTACCAGAGTATCGAGAGTGGTGGACTGTTAGTTTAGTTTAATATGTTTATTATGCACCCCATACCCATCCTGTGGGCGGTAGTCAAAAGATTACAGAGGTACATAATTGGTCCAGGGACTAGACTCCAAAGTTTTGATAGCTGAGCAAGTTACAGAGGTAATGAACCCACAATTTACAAAGGTAATGAACTCACAATTTACAAAGGTAATGAACTCACAATTTACAAAGATAATGAACTCCCGGTAGGTCTGGTCACAATCATGACAAGTTACAAAGGTATTTACAGATTACAGGGGTACGTAATGGGTCCAGGGACTGGGCCCCCAAAGTTTTGATAGCTGAACTAGGTACAAAGGTAATGAGCTCACAAGTTACAAAGGTAATGAGCTCACAAGTTACAAAGGTAATGAATTCTGTCAGAATGGTTACTTACGTTTATACATGGCTACAATCATGAACAAATTATAGTGTAATGAGCAATTCACACTTCCACACCCGGTCACAACTGTAGTGAGTTATTGGTGCAAATGTTGATTGTTGAGTCACACACACACACACACACACACACACACACACACACACACACACACACACACACACACACACACACACACACACACACACACACACACTCACACTCGCACACACACACACACACTCACACACACACACACACACACACACACAGACACACACACTGACACTGACACTGACACACACACACACACACACACACACACACACACACACACACACACACACACACACACTCACACACACACACACACACACACACACACACACACACACACACACACACACACACACACACACACACACACACACACACACACAGAAGTTGAGATAAATAGGCTGGAGCGAGTTACAGGGGCAGTGACCAGAGAAGACACAGCATATGAAGCTGCGAGGCTGAACAGGAAGGAAGGAATTATGAATTATGCTAAGGTCACATCAATCTGCCAAGGAGGACCAAGGAGTGAAAGGGACGATCAACTGGTTGCAGATGGAGAGGGTGATAGGTCGAATGCTGAGGCACAACAAGGCTATCAAGAGCCACTGGAAAAATCAAGGGAGAAACTGACCACATACAGGCAGGATCCAGAGCCACAGAGGGTGAGGCAATGCGAGGAAGAAAGGGCAAAATCAGTGTTTATCCATGGGCTTCAGGAGAGAGAGGAAAGGACACACACTGAAAGGAAGCAGGAAGAAAGGAAGGAGATTGAGAAAATCATAACAGAAATAGGTGAAGAGAGGGACGAGATTGTAAATTTTCAGAGAATAGGGGGGTACTCGAAGGTGAGAAACCGACCAATCAAGCTGATTCTCAGGACGGAAACAGTGCGGAACAGGATCCTCCAAGAGAAACCACGATTGAAATACTCGGAAGAGTACAAGAGGGTGTTCCTAGACAGAGACAGAACAAAATCAGAACGACAGCAGCTGAGGGAGAGGACAAAAAAGCGAAAGGAGCTAGGAAAAGAGACAAGGAGGGAACCAGCAGAGGTCAGTCAGAGCAGGACAGAACAGCAAGGGCAAGCACACACACAACTACTCTCAGAACCATACAACCTATCACACCATCCCAACACACCCTACAATCCATACCCACAGCCTCCACCCAACACCAAGCTATAGAACCCCACAGTACGCCACCAGGTCTCCCACCCTCACAGGCCCCCCAAACCACAGTGTTGGAAAGGAAACTGAAGGTATGGTACACAAACGCTGATGGAATAACAAATAAGTGGGAGGAGTGGCAAGAAAGAGTCAAAGAAGCATCACCGGACATCATAGCTCTCACAGAAACCAAGCTTACAGGTATGATAACAGATGCCATCTTTCCAACGGGATACCAAATCCTGAGGAAAGACAGAGGGAACAGGGGGGGTGGAGGAGTGGCGTTGCTGATCAAAAATCGCTGGAATTTTGATGAGCTGGAGAGAGAAGATAGCGGAGAAGAAAGTGATTACATAGTGGGAACACTTCACTCTGGAGGTCCCAAGGTGGTAATAGCAGTGATGTATAACCCACCACAGAACAGCAGGAGGCCAAGGCAAGAGTACGACGAGAGCAATAGAGCGATGGTTGACACACTGGCTAGAGTGGCCAGAAGAGCTCATGCATGCAGGGCAAAGCTCCTGATCATGGGTGACTTTAACCACAAGGAGATAGATTGGGAGAACTTGGACCCACATGGGGGCCAAGATACTTGGAGGGCTAAGATGATGGAGGTGGTACTGGAGAACTTCATGTACCAACACGTAAGGGACACTACAAGAGAGAGAGGAGAGGATGAACCAGCAAGGCTGGACTTAGTATTCACCTTCAGTAGTGCAGATATCGAGGACATCACATATGAAAGACCCCTTGGGGCCAGTGACCATGTGGTTGTAAGCTTCGAATACACAGTAGAGCTACAAGTGGAGGGAGAAGCAGGAAGGCCAGGACGAATGAAGCCAAACTACAAGAAAGGGGACTACACAGGAATGAGGAACTACCTGAACGGGGTTCAGTGGGACAGAGAACTGGCAGGGAAACCAGTTAATGAGATGATGGAATATGTAGCAATAAAATGCAAGGAGGCTGAGGAGAGGTTTGTACCCAAGGGTAACAGGAGTAATGAAAAAGCCAGGATGAGCCCATGGTTTACCCAAAGGTGCAGGGAGGCAAAAACCAAGTGTGCTAGGGAATGGAAGAAATATAGAAGGCAAAGGACCCAGGAGAATAAGGAGAACAGTCGTAGAGCCAGAAATGAATATGCACAGATAAGAAGGGAGGCCCAAAGACAATATGAAAATGACATAGCAGCGAAAGCCAAATCTGACCCGAAACTGTTGTACAGCCACATCAGGAGGAAAACAACAGTCAAGGACCAGGTAATCAGGCTAAGGAAGGAAGGAGGAGAGACAACAGGAAATGACCGGGAAGTATGTGAAGAACTCAACAAGAGATTCAAAGAAGTGTTCACAGAGGAGACAGAAGGGACTCCAGAAAGACGGAGAGGTGGGGCACACCACCAAGTGCTGGACACAGTGCACACAACCGAGGAAGAAGTGAAGAGGCTTCTGAGTGAGCTAGATACCTCAAAGGCAATGGGGCCAGATAACATCTCCCCATGGGTATTGAGAGAGGGAGCAGAGGCGCTATGTGTACCCCTAACAACAATATTCAATACATCTATCGAAACAGGGAGATTGCCTGAGGCATGGAAGACAGCAAATGTAGTCCCAATCTTTAAAAAAGGAGACAGACATGAAGCATTAAACTACAGACCAGTGTCACTGACATGTATAGTATGCAAAATCATGGAGAAGATTATCAGGAGAAGAGTGGTGGAACACCTAGAAAGGAATGATCTCATCAACAGCAGCCAGCATGGTTTCAGGGACGGGAAATCCTGTGTCACAAACCTACTGGAGTTCTATGACATGGTGACAGCAGTAAGACAAGAGAGAGAGGGGTGGGTGGATTGCATTTTCTTGGACTGCAAGAAGGCGTTTGACACAGTTCTACACAAGAGATTGGTGCAAAAACTGGAGGACCAAGCAGGGATAACAGGGAAGGCACTACAATGGATCAGGGAATACTTGTCAGGAAGACAGCAGCGAGTCATGGTACGTGGCGAGGTGTCAGAGTGGGCACCTGTGACCAGCGGGGTCCCGCAGGGGTCAGTCCTAGGACCAGTGCTGTTTCTGGTATTTGTGAACGACATGACGGAAGGAATAGACTCTGAGGTGTCCCTGTTTGCAGATGACGTGAAGTTGATGAGAAGAATACACTCGATCGAAGACCAGGCAGAACTACAAAGGGATCTGGACAGGCTGCAGAACTGGTCCAGCAATTGGCTCCTGGAGTTCAATCCCACCAAGTGCAAAGTCATGAAGATTGGGGAAGGGCAAAGAAGGCCGCAGACGGAGTACAGTCTAGGGGGTCAGAGACTACAAACCTCACTCAAGGAAAAAGATCTTGGGGTGAGTATAACACCAGGCACATCTCCTGAAGCGCACATCAACCAAATAACTGCTGCAGCATATGGGCGCCTAGCAAACCTCAGAACAGCATTCCGACATCTTAATAAGGAATCGTTCAGGACCCTGTACACCGTATACGTTAGGCCCATATTGGAGTATGCGGCACCAGTTTGGAACCCACACCTAGCCAAGCACGTAAAGAAACTAGAGAAAGTGCAAAGGTTTGCAACAAGACTAGTCCCAGAGCTAAGAGGTATGTCCTACGAGGAGAGGTTAAGGGAAATCAACCTGACGACACTGGAGGACAGGAGAGATAGGGGGGACATGATAACGACATACAAAATACTGAGAGGAATTGACAAGGTGGACAAAAACAGGATGTTCCAGAGATTGGACACAGTAACAAGGGGACACAGTTGGAAGCTAAAGACACAGATGAATCACAGGGATGTTAGGAAGTATTTCTTCAGCCACAGAGTAGTCAGCAAGTGGAATAGTTTGGGAAGCGATGTAGTGGAGGCAGGATCCATACATAGCTTTAAGCAGAGGTACGATAAAGCTCACGGCTCAGGGAGAGTGACCTAGTAGCGATCAGTGAAGAGGCGGGGCCAGGAGCCCGGACTCGACCCCCGCAACCTCAACTAGGTGAGTACAACTAGGTGAGTACACACACACAGTCAAGGACCAGGTGATAAGGCTGAGGAAAGAAGGTGGAGAACTCACAAGAAACGATCAAGAGGTATGTGAGGAGCTCAACACGAGATTTAAGGAAGTATTTACAGTAGAGTCAGGAAGGACTCTGGGGGGACAGACCAGATGGGGACACCAGCAAGGAATACACCAACAAGTGTTGGACGACATACATACAGATGAGGAGGAGGTGAAGAAACTGCTAAGGGACATCGATACCTCAAAGGCAATGGGACCGGACAACATCTCCCCGTGGGTCCTTAGAGAGGGAGGAGATATGTTGTGCGTGGCACTTACCACAATCTTCAACACGTCCCTGGAAACTGGGCAACTACCTGAGGTATGGAAGACGGCAAATGTAGTTCCCATTTTTAAAAAAGGAGACAGAAAAGAGGCACTAAACTATAGACCTGTGTCATTGACGTGTATAGTATGCAAAATTATGGAGAAGATTATCAGGAGGAGAGTGGTGGAGCACCTGGAACGGAACAAGAGTATAAATGCCAACCAGCACGGATTCATGGAAGGCAAATCCTGTGTCACAAACCTTCTGGAGTTTTATGATAAAATAACAGAAGTAAGACACGAGAGAGAGGGGTGGGTTAATTGCATCTTCTTGGACTGCAAGAAGGCCTTTGACACAGTTCCTCACAAGAGATTAGTGCAGAAGCTAGAGCATCAGGCGCATATAACAGGAAGGGCACTGCAATGGATCAGAGAATACCTGACAGGGAGACAACAACGAGTCATGGTACGTAATGATGTATCACAGTGGGCACCTGTGACGAGCGGGGTCCCACAGGGGTCGGTCCTAGGACCAGTGCTATTTTTGGTATATGTGAACGACATGATGGAAGGGTTAGACTCAGAAGTGTCCCTGTTTGCAGATGATGTGAAGTTAATGAGGAGAATTAAATCTGATGAGGACCAGGCAGGACTTCAAAGAGACCTGGACAGACTGGACACCTGGTCCAGCAAATGGCTTCTCGAATTTAATCCTGCCAAATGCAAAGTCATGAAGAAAGGGGAAGGGCACAGAAGACCACAGACCGAGTATAGGCTAGGTGGCCAAAGACTGCAAACCTCACTCAAGGAGAAAGATCTTGGGGTGAGTATAACACCGAGCATGTCTCTGGAAGCACACATCAACCAGATAACTGCTGCAGCATATGGGCGCCTGGCAAACCTGAGAACAGCATTCCGATACCTTAGTAAGGAATCGTTCAAGACACTGTACACCGTGTATGTCAGCCCCATACTGGAGTATGCAGCACCTGTTTGGAACCCGCACTTGATAAAGCACGTCAAGAAACTAGAGAAAGTACAAAGGTTTGCGACAAGGTTAGTTCCAGAGCTAAGGGGAATGTCCTATGAAGAAAGATTAAGGGAAATCGGCCTGACGACACTGGAGGACAGGAGGGTCAGGGGAGACATGATAACGACATATAAAATACTGCGTGGAATAGACAAGGTGGACAAAGACAGGATGTTCCAGGGAGGGAACACAGAAACAAGAGGCCACAATTGGAAGCTGAAGACACAAATGAGTCAGAGAGATATTAGGAAGTATTTCTTCAGTCATAGAGTTGTAAAGCAGTGGAATAGCCTAGAAAATGACGTAGTGGAGGCAGGAACCATACACAGTTTTAAGACGAGGTTTGATAAAGCTCATGGAGCGGGGAGAGAGAGGGCCCAGTAGCAACCGGTGAAGAGGCGGGGCCAGGAGCTAAGACTCGACCCATGCAATCACAAATAGGTGAGTACAAATAGGTGAGTACACACACACACACACACTCACACACACACACACACACACACACACACACACACACACACACACACACACACACACACACACACAGTTTAGTTTAATATCTTTATTATGCACCCCATACCCATCCTGTGGGCGGTAGTCAAAAGATTACAAAGGTACATAATGGGTCCAGTGACTGGACCCCAACGTTATGATAGCTGAACTAGTTACAAAGGTAATGAACTCCAGGTAGTTCTGGTCACAATCATGGCAAGTTACAGAGGTAATGAATCAGCCTCACTCCTATACATGGTTAGAGTCATGAACAAATTACAAAGTAACGAACCATTGATACGTCCACACCTGGTCACAATTGTAATGAGTTATAAATACAAATATTAAGTGGATCATACACCCACACTAGAGCGCGCGCGCACACATACACACACGAGGGCGCACGCACGGACATGTGCACACGAGCGTACAAATATATGCATACACACAAGGACGCACACCCACACACACACACACACACCCACACACACACCCACACTCACACACCCACACCCTCACACACACCCTCACACACACCCACACACACACCCACACACACACCCACACACACACACACACACACACACACACACACACACACACACACACACACACACACACACACACACACACACACACACACACACACACACGCACACACATGCACACACACGCACACACACACACACTGCACCTGGAACTGAACAAGAGTATAAATGCCAACCAGCACGGATTCACGGAAGGCAAATCCTGTGTCACAAACCTTCTGGAGTTTTATGATAAAATAACAGAAGTAAGACACGAGAGAGAGGGGTGGGTTGATTGCATCTTCTTGGACTGCAAGAAGGCCTTTGACACAGTTCCTCACAAGAGATTAGTGCAGAAGCTAGAGCATCAGGCGCATATAACAGGAAGGGCACTGCAATGGATCAGAGAATACCTGACAGGGAGGCAACAACGAGTCATGGTACGTAATGATGTATCACAGTGGGCACCTGTGACGAGCGGGGTCCCACAGGGGTCGGTCCTAGGATCAGTGCTATTTTTGGTATATGTGAACGACATGATGGAAGGGTTAGACTCAGAAGTGTCCCTGTTTGCAGATGATGTGAAGTTAATGAGGAGAATTAAATCTGATGAGGACCAGGCAGGACTTCAAAGAGACCTGGACAGACTGGACACCTGGTCCAGCAAATGGCTTCTCGAATTTAATCCTGCCAAATGCAAAGTCATGACGATAGGGGAAGGGCACAGAAGACCACAGACAGAGTATAGGCTAGGTGGCCAAAGACTGCAAACCTCACTAAAAGAGAAAGATCTTGGGGTGAGTATAACACCGAGCATGTCTCCGGAAGCACACATCAATCAGATAACTGCTGCAGCATATGGGCGCCTGGCAAACCTGAGAACAGCTTTCCGATACCTTAGTAAGGAATCGTTCAAGACACTGTACACCGTGTATGTCAGGCCCATACTGGAGTATGCAGCACCGGTTTGGAACCCGCACTTGATAAAGCACGTCAAGAAACTAGAGAAAGTACAAAGGTTTGCCACAAGGTTAGTTCCAGAGCTAAGGGGAATGTCCTATGAAGAAAGATTAAGGGAAATCGGCCTGACGACACTGGAGGACAGGAGGGTCAGGGGAGACATGATAACGACATATAAAATACTGCGTGGAATAGACAAGGTGGACAAAGACAGGATGTTCCAGGGAGGGGACACAGAAACAAGAGGCCACAATTGGAAGTTGAAGACACAAATGAGTCAGAGAGATATTAGGAAGTATTTCTTCAGTCATAGAGTTGTAAGGCAGTGGAATAGCCTAGAAAATGACGTAGTGGAGGCAGGAACCATACACAGTTTTAAGACGAGGTTTGATAAAGCTCACGGAGCGGGGAGAGAGAGGGCCCAGTAGCAACCGGTGAAGAGGCGGGGCCAGGAGCTAAGACTCGACCCCTGCAACCACAAATAGGTGAGTACAAATAGGTGAGTACACACGCACACCCACACACACACACACACACACACACACACACACACACACACACACACACACACACACACACACACACACACACACACACACAGGGTTCCACAGGGGTCAGTCCTAGGACCTGTGCTGTTCTTGGTATATGTGAACGACATAACGGAAGGGATAGACTCAGAAGTGTCCTTGTTTGCAGATGATGCGAAGTTAATGAGAAGAATCAAATCGGATGTGGATCAGGAAGGACTACAAAGAGACCTGGACAGGCTACAAGCCTGGTCCAGCAACTGGCTCCTTGAATTTAACCCTGCCAAATGCAAAGTCATGAAGATTGGGGAAGGGCAAAGAAGACCGCAGACACAATATAGTTTAGATGGCCAAAGACTGCAAACCTCACTCAAGGAAAAAGATCTGGGGATGAGTATAACACCGAGCATATCTCCTGAGGCGCACATCAATCAGATAACTGCTGCAGCATACGGGCACCTGGCAAACCGATACCTCAGTAAGGATTCGTTTAAGACTCTGTATACCATTTACGTCAGGCCCATACTGGAGTATGCAGCACCAGTTTGGAATCCACACCTAGTCAAGCACGTCAAGAAATTAGAGAAAGTGCAAAGGTTTGAAACAAGACTAGTCCCAGAGCTACGGGGATTGTCCTACGAAGAAAGGTTGAGGGAAATCGGCCTGACGACACTGGAGGACAGGAGGGTCAGGGGAGACATGATAACGACATATAAAATACTGCGCGGAATAGACAAGGTGGACAAAGACAGGATGTTCCAGAGAAGGGACACAGACACAAGAGGTCACAATTGGAAGTTGAAGACTCAGATGAATCAAAGAGATGTTAGGAAGTATTTCTTCAGTCATAGAGTAGTCAGGCCGTGGAATAGCCTGGAGGGTGACGTAGTGGAGGCGGGAACCATACATAGTTTTAAGGCGAGGTATGACAGAGCTCATGGGGCAGGGAGAGAGAGGACCTAGTAGCAATCAGCGAAGAGGCGGGGCCAGGAGCTGTGACTCGACCCCTGCAACCACAAATAGGTGAGTACAAATGGGTGAGTACACACACACACACCCACACACACACCCACACACACACCCACATCCACACACACACACACACACACACACACACACACACACACACACACACACACACACACACACACACACACACACACACACACACACACACACCCAAACCCACACCCACACACACACACACACACACACCCACACCCACACACACACACACACACACACACACACACACACACACACACACACACACACACGTGGTAATGCATTATTTACAGCTAGCAAAGTCAGGGTATTTCTCCAGGATGGTCTGTAATATACCACTGTGGTTAAAATACTTTGCCATTTCTTGAACATTTCTGAGTGAGTTGTCTCTAAATTCATTAATTTGATCACACTCCAGTACATAATGACGCAGGGTGTGACAATAGTCCATCTGGCAAAGTTTACATTTCGTTTGGTCTACATCTGGTGGTGGTGATTTAACCTGCCATAGATACTTGTAACCCAGCCGGAGTTAGTTAGTTTAATATCTTTATTATGCACCCCATACCCATCCTGTGGGCGGTAGTCAAAAGATTACAAAGGTACATAATGGGTCCAGTGACTGGACCCCTAAGTTATGATAGCTGAACTAGTTATAAAGGCAATGAACTCCAGGTAGATCTGGTCACAATCATGAATGAACCTGACTGGAAAAGTGCAGTGAGGCAAAAATGGATAATGAAACTAAATATTAGCTTCGAAGATCTGAAGGGAATTAGGAGATGCATTAAAAATTTATCATATACAAATCATCCAGTACAGAGAACGGTGGAAGATGAGGAGACTGAAGTAATCCCTCAACCTGGAGTTGGTGTGTTCAGTCCACCACAATCATTCATTACCTCTGTAACTTGCCATGATTGTGGTGGACTGAACACACCAACTCCAGGTTGAGGGATTACTTCAGTCTCCTCATCTTCCACCGTTCTCTCTACTGGATGATTTGTATATGATAAATTTTTAATGCATCTCCTAATTCCCTTCAGATCTTCGAAGCTAATATTTAGCTTCATTATCCATTTTTGCCTCACTGCACTTTTCCAGTCGGGTTCATTGGGGCACAGGGACTGGGGTAATAAAATTCCGGGACGCCCTTCACGGTTCGTCCAGCGACCTAAATACATGTAGTTTAAAAATGAAGTTGGCAGATTTGCACAAATACACTTCAGTAATAATCCCAAAAATTTCTGTTAAGTAGGATACATGAATTTTGAAAGTTTGAAGCCAATCTGAAGACACATTTTCAACTTATTGCACGGATTCTTAGAACAATCAAGAATGGGGCACATGAAACTGATCAGAGGGCATCTGTATATACCAATAGCTGCGTAAACCTATACATAATTTCATTAAACCAGCGCTGAAAAACCTGAAGCCGATAGTGTCAGGTGTTCCACAGTCATCAAGGAAAACTCTTGGATAAGACGAAATGAGGAAAGAACAATATTCTGCTTACCATACAGTGTTGTTTCTACTTGAGGGGCTCTTGATTCAAGGAATTGAACTTATCCTCATCTTGCTTAAGTCGAATCTGAATGCATCAAATTCCACAGGAGCTCTATGATCCTTCTTTATTTAACGGGTCATCTATATGATTAAGACTCGTGTCGGGAGACTTGAGTCTCCACGAATTGTTATAATCATAACTTTAATTTTTAAAGAGGTGGATCGGTAAGCCAGGAAAAGGCCTCGATCAGATGGCCAAAAGCTCCAGATGCGGATCCTCAAATGAATTAGACCCACGTCAGGAAACACTTGTTTTGTTTCCTGACAATTCTTACCTAACCTAAGCTCTTTGATCACTACTGGTTTAGCAACAGTCTTTAGTGGCTGATTCATCTTATGAGCCTACACAGCCTTTAGGTTGTGTAGGCTCACTTTTTTGCTGAATTCTGTGCAATAACTGGAGAATGCTTCTTCTGATTGGCTCTTTTGTTGACATGGAAGCGCCGCCTTGATTTTAGGTTGTGCAAGCTTTACGTATATATGTACTATAAATAAACACGTAAATCATTTTAGGAAAAAAAAAATGTGAAGGAAAATGTAAGTAGGAAATTAGATGTACACATTACCAGGCTGTGAACCAGCAGGCCGCTAACAATAACAGCCTTGGTCAGTCATCTTTCGAAAGTGTAGGCGAAACGTTTCGAAATAACAGCCTTGTTGAACAGATAATCAGCAGGGAAGACTGGTTTCAGACTGGTTTGTGAGGGCAGAAATATCCTCGAAATCCGTCCGTTGCTGCTTAAAGTTTAATAAATCTTGCTTAATTACTTACATGCATATTGACTTTAATCTTAAACGCTGGGAAATCTTAGATTTATTTTGGCTTCTGTTGCTCCCAATTTGTCTTTTTTTTTCTCTCATTTTTTTTTTGAGAAGAAACGAACAAAAGTGAAATATTGATTTTTTCTCGCTCTAATTCCTGAGGGTCTCATGTAACTTACTCAACCTTTCAATGCTAATATCTTGATAACTCACATCCTGACTGCCTTCAAACTTAATGTGCTGGTGATAAATTAGTCACATGTGCAACTCTTGGGTATCTTTATTGAGGAAACGTTTTGCCACACAGTGGCTTCATCAGTCCATACAAAGGAGAAACGTGAAGAACAGGAGGAGAATGAGGTAATCAGTCCCTCAACCTTGAGCCGATGTGGTCAGTCCATCAATCTTGAATAAAATACAGCATATGTGCGGAGAGGTAGCTGATCAGCGTGTCTAATTTATCAACGTGTCGGTTCTCTGAACCATTCATCTACAATACTGTCAGACACTGCAGCTTCTTGGGATTTTAATACTTGGGAATTCTTCGCTTGCCTAACCCTTGGGCACGACCTACTTCCACATTGGGCAAATGTGACACCACCTACAACTGCTGCTCCTCTCCTGCCTACGGTATATAAGCCACTTCTCTGCACATATGCTGTATTCTATTCAAGAATGATGGACAGACCACATCGACTTAAGGTTGAGGGACTGATTACCTCATTCTCCTCCTGTTCTTGGTTGGTGACTCTCAGGTAAGATATATTGACCGTGCTTTTTGTAATAGGAATAAGAAGATGAGAGATAGAGTGTGCTTCCCCGGAGCTGGTGTTGGGGACATAGTCAACAGGCTGGATAATATCATGTCAGGTAATGGGAACAAGCCCATTATCTGTCTCAGTGCTGGTGGAAATGATATTGGGAAGGGTAGGAGAGAAGAGCTGCTAGATAAGTACAGGTCAGCTATAGATTTCATTAAGTCTAAGGGAGGGGTCCCAATCATATGTAGCATCTTACCTAGAAGGGGAGTAGGAAATGAATGGTTGTCTAGGGCAATTGGTGTAAATTGCTGGCTAGACAGATACTGCAAGGAACTTGCAATCCCATTCATTGACAACTGGAACAACTTTTATGGCAAACATGATATGTATGCAAGGGATGGGGTACATCTCTCTGGGGCTGGGGTGGTAGCACTTGCAAACTCAATTGAGAAGGCCATTGGTGAAATGCCTATGATTTTAAACTGATAGAAGATAGAGGTATGGGTGTGTGTGGGAAACAAGCAGGATGCAACACTAGGGTTGGAAACAGTAAATGTATAAAAGGCATTCAGCATGAAGTTATAAATGAAGACAATAGATCAGGTCAGCAAACAAAGGGGGACAGCAGAGGGCAGCAAGGGACTAGCTCCCTTAAGGTTTACTATACTAATAGCAGGAGTGTAAGAAATAAGATAGATGAGCTAAGATTAATTGCAAGTGCAGGAAACATAGATATTATTGCTATAACAGAGACCTGGCTCAATCTGAATGATAGAGAGATGCCCTCTGAATGTCACATCCAAGGCTATAAATTATTCCACACTGACAGGGTCAACAGGAAGGGTGGTGGAGTAGTGATGTATGTCAGAGACAATTTAAATTGTTGTGTTAGACAAGATATGAAACTAGAAACGTCGGCCACTGAATCTGTTTGGTTGCAGCTTCTCTATTGCCGAGAAAAGCTGGTTTTGGGTGTGATTTACAGGGCCCCAAATCTTGATAGGGAGTGCAGTAAACTTCTATGGGACGAAATTCGCAAGGCATCTACATACGAAAATGTTGTGCTAACGGGAGATTTCAACTATAGACAGATTGACTGGAGCAATTTGACAGGAAATTTAGAGTCAGGTGACTTTATTGATACGATCCAGGATTGTTTTTTAAAACAGTTTGTGACAGAGTGACAGAGCCAATTAGGGGAAATAACCTCCTTGACTTGGTTCTTGCCAGTAGGGAAACACTAATTAATAATCTTGAGGTTAATGATGAGCTTGGGGAAAGCGATCACAAATCACTCAGTTTTAATATATCATGGAATTCCCCTAATAATGGCAATCAAGTCTCTGTTCCTGACTTTCGCTTGGCTGATTTCATAGGACTGAAAAATTACTTAGGTGGGCTGAACTGGAATGACCTGACTAAGGGTCAGGTAGGTGGTGATGGTTGCCGATATGATGCTTTCCAGGGCATAGTTCTAGCTGCTCAGTCAACTTATGTTCCAAATAGGGAAATCAGATCAAACAAAAATGATCCTAAATGGATGAACAATAGATTAAAATATCTGATTGGTCAAAAGAGAGGCATTTATAGGCAAATCAAAAGAGGAGAGGGGCAATTAAGAAATCGATATATTCAGTTAAAGAGAGAAATAAAAAAAGGAATTAGAAAAGCAAAAAGAGATTATGAGGTTAAAGTTGCAAGAGAATCGAAGACTAACCCAAAAGGATTCTTTCAGGTATACAGAAGTAAGATCAGGGACAAGATAGGCCCACTCAAAAGTTCCTTGGGTCAGCTCACTGACTGATAAGGAAATGTGTAGAATTTTTAACACATACTTCCTCTCAGTTTTTACACAGGAGGATACCAGCGATATTCCAGAAAGGATAAATTATGTAGAACAGGACGATAATAAACTGTGCACGATTAGGGTCACAAGTGGCATGGTCCTTAGGCAAATAGATAAGTTAAAACCTAACAAATCCCCAGGCCCTGATGAACTGTATGCAAGGGTTCTAAAGGAATGTAAAGAGGAGCTTAGCAAACCTTTGGCTAATCTTTTCAACATATCACTACAAACTGGCATGGTGCCAGATAAGTGGAAAATGGCAAATGTGATACCTATTTTCAAAGCAGGTGACAGGTTCTTAGCTTCGAACTATAGACCAATAAGCCTAACCTCCAGAGTGGGAAAATTTATGGAATCAATAATTGCCGAGGCAGTTCGTAGCCACCTTGAAAAGCATAAATTAATCAACGAATCTCAGCATGGTTTTACAAAGGGGCGTTCCTGCCTTACGAATTTATTAATTTTTTTCACTAAGATATTTGAGGAGGTAGATCATGGTAATGAATATGATATTGTGTATATGGACGTCAGTAAGGCTTTTGACAGTGTCCCACATTAGAGACTATTGATGAAAATTAAGGCACATGGAATAGGAGGAGAAATTTTTTCCTGGATAGAGGCATGGTTGAGAAATAGGCAGCAGAGAGTTTGCATAAATGGGGAGAAATCAGAGTGGGGAAGCGTCACGAGCGGTGTTCCATAGGAGTAAGTGTTGGGCCCCCTGCTGTTCACAATCTACATAAACGACATAGATGAGGGCATAAAGAGCGACATCAGCAAGTTTGCCGATGACACCAAAATAGGCCGTCGAATTCATTCTGACGAGGACATTCGAGCACTCCAGGAAGATTTGAATAGACTGATGCAGTGGTCGGAGAAGTGGCAGATGCAGTTTAATATAGACAAATGCAAAGTTCTAAATGTTGGACAGGACAATAACCATGCCACATATAAACTAAATAATGTAGATCTTAATATTACGGATTGCGAAAAAGATTTAGGAGTTCTGGTTAGCAGTAATCTGAAACCAAGACAACAGTGAATAAGTGTTCGCAATAAAGCTAATAGAATCCTGGGCTTCATATCAAGAAGCATAAATAATAGGAGTCCTCAGGTTGTTCTTCATTTCTATACATCCTTGGTTAGGCCTCATTTAGATTATGCTGAACAGTTTTGGTCACCGTATTACAGAATGGATATAAATGCTCTGGAAAATGTACAAAGGAGGATGACAAAGTTGATCCCATGTATCAGAAACCTTCACTATGAGGATAGACTAAGGGCCCTGAATCTGCACTCTCTAGAAAGACGTAGAATTAGGGGGAATATGATTGAGGTGTATAAATGGAAGACAGGAATAAATAAAGGGGATGTTAATAGTGTGCTGAAAATATCTAGCCTAGACAGGACTCGCAGCAATGGTTTTAAGTTGGAAAAATTCAGATTCAGGAAGGATATAGGAAAGCACTGGTTTGGTAATAGAGTTGTGGATGAGTGGAACAAACTCCCAAGTACAGTTATAGAGGCCAGAACGTTGTGTAGCTTTAAAAATAGGTTGGAGAAATACATGAGTGGGTATGGGTGGGTATGAGTTGGACCTGATTGCTTGTGCTACCAGGTCGGTTGCCGTGTTTCTCCCTTAAGTCAATGTGACCTGGCCTGACTAGGTTGGGTGCATTGGCTTAAGCCGGTAGGAGACTTGGACCTGCCTCGCATGGGCCAGTAGGCCTGCTGCAGTGTTCCTTCGTTCTTATGTTCTTATGAAGCCATTGTGTGGCGAAACGTTTCCTCAATAAAGATACCCAAGAGTTGCACATGTGTCTAATTTATCAACGTGTCGGTTCTCTGAACCATTCATCTACAATTAATGTGCTGGTGCACTTTAGGATTTTGGTTCCTCTGAGATAACAGAAGAAGTCCTCATTAGTCTGGCTTCTAATCTAATGTTTCTTAGAGGAAGGTTTGAATTAGTCGTAATTTATTATGCTTATTGAAATAAATTGGGGCATTAATGCTTATGTGACAACTTGTGAATGCCAAGTTTGAGTCCCTTCAAATCTTCAACACTAATACATGACTGCATTGCAAACTTATGCAACACTTTTTACCAGTCTTTCGGGTGCACTGATGCACAGGGGGTTGGGGTTATGCAACATAGGGATGTTTTTCTCGGAATATGCAGCCACCGAAATGCAGTACATTTTGTCCTGTTTCCTGACGAACCTTGCCTAACCTAGTTTGATTTCCACTGAGATTCTTTTCAGGTCCTCCCCAGGGTGACACCTACAACAGACGATTAACTCGCAGGCGATCATTTACTGCTGGGTAACAGGGAAAGTAGGTGTTAGGTGACATGTTCCTATACCCTGCCTCATGTGGGGTTCGACAACACGTCCTCCAGGAAGTAACCCGACGCTCGGTATCCTCACCTTGCCCTTGCCATAGGGCTGCTCCCCGCCATAGGACTGTAAACGGTACATCACTTGTACACTAACACTCCTTCGGTAGTCACTGTCGGGTCACTAAATGGAGAAGACCCGGGCCAGGACCCGTCCAGCCACACCTACATAAACTTGAACATGCTCGGTATCCTAAACCCATCATATAGGGGCATAGAAGTACCACGCAATGTCCTAGGATTATCTTAGCCTCAGCGCAGTGTTCTAGGATCAAAACGCAGTGTTTTAGTATTTTTAAACCCATGAAAATGAGACAATTGCTAAAGCAACCTTAACTAGCCAGTTACACTTGGCCATTTTTCCAACTTGCGAAAATTAAATCACGGGATTCTCTCTTTAAATCATATACACATTATACTCTTGCATTTTCCTTCATCTCAAGAAAGTTGAATATTTCCAAGGGGCTTTAGCTGGTCCTCAGGCCAAAAAAAATCTTCTGGTGAACCACCTTAACACCGGGCAAACTGGTGGGTCACAATCAGTTTGGTGAGGAATACTTGCCTAAACCTTGTCAAGCCTGCAGCTTTTATGATAATTCTGCCACTTTGACCAGTAAACTTGCAAACTTTGCCTGTAACTTGTGCGTAACTTTTCTGCACACTCGCCCCGCAGCCCTGGAATATTAAAAGTCAGAATTTTGCCACACCATCTGAATTGTGAAGATTGAGTCACGTTTATCTTAGTGTGTGTGTGTGTGTTAGTTACCATTTGGTCCTAGGCACATGTCGATTAGACACTAGGCCTGTTGTATGTGCATGCGTGTGTGTGTGTGTGTGTGTGTGTGTGTGTGTGTGTGTGTGTGTGTGTGTGTGTGTGTGTGTGTGTGTGTGTGTGTGTGCGTGTGTATGTATGTATGTATGTGTGTGTGTATGTGTGTGTATGTGTGTGTGTGTGTGTGTGCGTGTGTGTGTGTACTCACCCATTTGTACTCACCTGTTTGTGGTTGCAGGGGTCGATTCACAGTTCCTGGTCCCGCCTCTTCGCTGGTCGCTACTAGGTCCACTCTTCCTGCTCCATGTGCTTTGTTGTATCTCTTCTTAAAGCTATGTATGGATCCTCCCTCCACTACACCACTCTCCAGATTGTTTCCCTTCCTGGCAACTCTATGGCTGAAGAAATACTTCGAAATATCCCTGTGACTTATCTGAATTTTCAACTTCCAGTTGTGTCCCTTAGTTGCTGTGTCATTTCTCTGAAACATGCTGTCCCTCTCCACCTTGTCAGTTTCTCTCAGTATTTTATATGTCGGTATCATGTCCCCTCATCCCTCCTGTCCTCCAGTGTCGTCCTATTGTTTCTGTTGCCCTTGAATACAAACGTCTCGGCCACCTTGTATTTTGTGGTCATGTATTTTCATCATTTCATTTGCTGTTTTTCCCAACAGTTCACTTTTCTACTGTACCTCATGCAGGAAATTCCTCATGCATGTGTAGTCCTTTCTTTTGTAGTTTGGCTTCTTCCGTCCTACTCGTGCAGCTTCGCTTTCCATTTTTAACTCTACAGTATATTCGAACTTCAGGACCACGTGAACACTAGCTCCGAGGGGCCTTTCATATGCGATGTCCTCAGTGCCAGGACTACTGAAGGTGAATACGAGGTTCAACCTTTCTGGCTCATCCTCTCCTCTCCCTCTGGTAGTCTCCCTGACATGTTGATGAATAAAGTTTTCCAGTACCACCTTCATCATCTTAGCTCTCCACGTTTCAGGTCACCCGTGTGGCTCCAGGTTTTCCCAGTCTTCTTGTGATTGAAATCACCCACTACCAGTAACTTTGCCCTACCCATGTAGGCCATGTGTGCGTGTGTGTGTGTGTGTGTTTGTGTGTGTACTCACCTAATTGTGGTTGCAGAGACTCCGCTTCTTCACTTGTTGCTACTAGGTCCACTCTCTCCAAACTATGTATAAATCCTGCCTCCACTGCATCACTCTCCAGACTATTCCACTTCCTGACAACTCTATGACTGATGAAATATTTCCAAGCATCCATTTGACTCATCTGAGTCTTCAGCCTTCAACTGTGTCCCCTTGTTGCTGTCCCATCTCTGGAACATCCTGTCTCTGTTCACCTTGTCAATTCCTCTCAGTTTTTTATATGTCGTTATCATGTCTCTTTTCCTCTTTCTCCCGTCTTCCAGTGTCATCAGGTCGATTTTCCTTAACATTTCCTCATAGGACATGCCCCTTAGCTCCGGGATTTGCCTCGTTGCAAACCTTTGCAGGTTCTCTAATGCGTTAGAAATGTGTGTGTGTGGGGGATGTGGAGGAGGGACAGAAGAGGCTAGAGTGAGTGAGGGAAGGCTAGAGATTGGGATAATGAGGTGAGGGCAGGGAGTGAGGTTTGGTTTTACATTTTATTTAGCAAAATTAGATATATCTACAATGTGCTGCTGCTTTATTCTGTTTGATAGTTACATAAGAACAATAGAAATAGCTATTTTTCCTTGTCATATTCAATCAGACTGGATGAACTACATACACAGTGTTAAAATCTGTCAGCTAGAATAGGGTAAGTGAGTAAAGGAATGAAAGGGAGAGGGAGGGTGAGAAGGAGACGAAGGACGGGAAAGGAATAAGGAGAGAGGAGATGGAGGATGAATGGTTGGTAGTTGTTAGTGTTGGCTGTCAGGTATCCCAGATAAATATCTTACAGTGGCTGCATGGCGCGTTGTTTTCTATCAAGGTTTTCAGTGATAACATGAGAACGCCTCATCCTGTCAGCTTCAGATTTCTAACATTGATGAAGAATAACAAGTGAGAGATTCATGGAACTAGTGACATATGCAGGTATGTCCTCTGGTAAATTTCATATCGACCCTAACTGATTTTTTCTTTCTATCTGGTAAGTAGAGAAAGCTTCTTCATAATCGCCTTCAGTACTACAGTAGTGGTGTATCCTACTAAGATGGTTGGTAGTGTTACTGGTGAGATGTTTTTTTGTGAAATATCTAAAGCATGGCAGGTTTCACAGTTTACATTCTGCTATATTACTTATGAAACTGGTTGAACTGATATTTTTTTTTACTGCATATATAACATTTTGTTAATTTTTTTTTTTTGAAGAAAGTGGGAAAATTTCAACACTTGATACTTCCTCGCCATTCTTCTCAGGTCTCCCGCACAGCTGCCAGCAGGGATAACAACATATAACATTATTAACGGTGAATTAACTAAATGAGGTGATAGCTTCCTGGGCTCACTACTGAAGGAAACACGTTCTGTTTCCGCGAGAGGTGTAGTGTGTTACCATACGTTGATAAATGAGGCATTTGTGTATTTTTTTCTAAGCTATTTATCCACAAGTTGTCCCAGTTCACCTGTGTGTAACTACCTGGGTGTTAGCTGAGTGGCATCCCGGGGAAGGTCTCGGTGCACCTTAAAGAAAATTAGGATTTAAAATGAGTTGAGGTAATGTGACCGCTCGTACGATGGCCATTCAAGTGTGGATGTGAAAAAACAACTCTGCGCTCTATATATTCATAAACACGTAAATTAGTTGAGAGGGAAAAAAATGTGAAAGTACACATTATCAGGATGTGATGTCTATGTTAACCAGCAGGTCGCCAACCAGAACGATCTGGTTGAACAGACAATCAGTAGGTAAGGCTGGCCTCAGGCTGATCTGCCAGGATTGTTTTAATCCCCTGCTGGTGCTGACTAAAAAATAACTTTCACTGCTAGTCATCATTCTTAGTCTCGTAATCCCACTTTCAACATATATGTCACATAGTGTTTTTTTTCTTCCTCTGAGCCTGCAGCTGCTGACATTTCTTTGATCTTCCTTCATTTAAATTTGCTTTGTTTTCTTCTCTTCCCTTGCTGCTCCGGCAGTTAGAATACATTTCTTCCTTTCGTTATGTAATTCATTGTCTGATGACAGTTTATACTTATCAACGTCACTGATTATCTCCTGTAATATTTATTTTGGTCACTGTCTTACCTATTGTTATTATGTTTGAAAAATTCCATCTTATTTTTTGTCCCCAGACTCACAGTTGTAAGTTTCCTGATTCTCCTGCAGTTCAGACCTTTCTCAGTCAGTTTATCTCCTGGCTCTTTCTCCATTTTTTTTTAACATGTGGGTGACCCATAACAGAAAGAAAAACTTTCATCATTCAAGATCATCATTCATACACAATCACTGTCTTTGTAGAGGAGCTTAGATACGACAGTTTAGATGTCACTCCAAACTGCCATTATCCCAAATCCCTCTTTAAAGGGCAAGCATTGTACTTTCACCTCCAGGACTCAAGTCCGGCTTACCGGTTTCCCTGAATCCTTTCACAAAAAATTTACCCTGCTCACACTCCAACAGCTCGTCAGGACCCAAAAGCCATTCGACTTCATTCACTCCTATCTGACATGCTCATGCACGCTTACTGGAAGTCAAAGCCCCTCACACACAAAACCTCCTTTATACCCTCTCGCCAACCTTTCCTAGGACGATCCCTACCCCGCCTTCCTTCCACTACAGATTTATATGCTTTCCAGTCATTCTACTTTGTTCCTACCTCTCTAAATGATAAAACCACCTCAACAACCCCTCTTCAACTCTCTGACTAATACTCTTAGTAACTCCACACCTTCTCCTAATTTCCACACTACGAATTTTCTGCATAATATTTACACCACACATTGCCATCAAACGTGACATCTCCACTGCCTCCAGCCTCCAACCTCCAGCCTCCAGCTTCCAGCCTCCAGCCTCCAGCCTCCAGCCTCCAGCCTCCAGCCTCCAACCTCCAGCCTCCAGCCTCCTCCTTGCTGCAGCATTTGCAACCCATGCTTCACACCCATATAAGAGTTTGTACTACTGTACTCTCTTACATTTCCTGCTTTGCCTCTATGGATAACTTTTCTGTCTCCTCAGATACCTGAAAGCACCACTCGCCTTCATAAATACATCTGCTGACAAGTCAACTCCCAAATTTCTGAACACATTCAATTCTTCCATACTACCTCCCTCCAATGTGAGATCCAACTTTTCTTTACCTAAATCGTTTGATACCCTCATCACTTTACTCTTATCTATGTTCACTTTCAACTTTCTTTACAAACCGTCCCTAACTCGTCCACTAACCTTTGCAACTTTTCTTTAGAATCTTCCAAAAACACAGTATCATCAGCAAAAAGAAACTGAGTCAACTCCCATTTTATATTTGATTCCCCATAATTTAATCCCACCCCTCTCCCCAACACCCTAGCATTTACTTCTTTTACAACCCCATCTATAAATATATTAAACAACTATGGTGACATTACACATCCGAGTCTACGACCTACTTTTACTAGGAAGTATTCTCCCTCTCTCCTACACACGCTAACCTGAGCCTCATTATCCTCATAAAAACTCTTTACAGCATTTAGTAACTTACTACCTATTCCATACACTTGCAGCATCTGCCACACTGGTGCCTTATCCACCCTATCATATGCCTGTTATAAATCCATAAATGCAATGAATATTTCCTTACCTTTATCTAAATATTGTTCATTATATGCTTCAATGTAAACACATTATCTACACATCCTCTACCCATTCTAAAGCTTCCTTGTTCATCTGCACTCCTGTTCTCTGTCATACATGTAATTCTTTAAAAAATAACCCTACCATACACTCTTTTGTCTCCTTTCCCTTTATATAAAGGAATTATACATGCTCTCTGCCAATCCCTAAGTACCTTCTCCTCTTTCATACATTTACTGAACAAAAATACCACCACTCCAAAACTATAACCCTATCTGTTTTTAACATTTCTGTCATGAACCCATCAGTTCTAGTTGCTTTACCACCTTTCATTCCTCCACACTCACATCCGGCTCTTCTTAACCCTTAAAAGATGTTATACCTTCCTGGCCAGTGCATGAAATTATTGCCTACCTCTCTTCATCATTTTTTAAAAGTTTCTCAAAATACTTCTGCCATCTTCCCAATACCTTCATCTCCCCATCTACTACTCCCCTATTCTGTTTTTAACTGACAAATCCACTCGTTCCCTAAGTGTTCTTCACCTATTTATCTCAATACAAATTTTTTTCTTATTCTCAGTAAAATTTGTTGACAGCGTCTCACACACTATCATTTACACTCCTTCTGCATTCCCTCATCACTCTCTCCATCTTTCTTTTCCTCTCCATATATTCCACTCTTCTTATATCACTTCTGTTCTGTTAAAATCCTGTCATAAGCGATCTCTTTCTCTTTTCCCTTCACCTCATCATTCCAACAATCGCTTCTCTTTCCTCCTGCACCAACCCTCCTATAGCCACAAACTTGCTCTGCATTCTAACACTGCCTTTTAAACTGTGCCACCCCTCTCCAACCCTCCATACTACCTATTTTCTCATTAGCCCACCTTTCTTCCAATAGTTGCTTATATCTCACCTTAACTTCCTCATTTCTTAGTTTACAAAGTTTCACCTCCCACATTCTGTTGCAATTTTCCTTTTGCCCCATCTACCTCTTACTCTAACAGTGGCTACAACTAAGTAATGATCAGATATATCTGTTGTCCCTCTATAAACATGCACATCCTGAAGTCTATCCATCAACCTTTCATTCACCAATACATAAAATCTAACAAACTATTTTCATTACGTGCTATATCACATCTTGTACACTTATTTATTTTTTTTTTATAAAATATGTATTACTTATTACCAAGCCTCTTTCTATACATAATTTAATTAAAGGCCCTCCATTTTCATTTTTCCCTGGAAATCAAAACTTGCTTACTACTCACTCCACGACAGCTTTACCCACTTTAGCCTTTAAATCCCCAACCATAAGTACTCTCTCACTTTGTTCAAAACTCCCCAAAATCTCTCTCTCTCCTCTACACTTCTCTCTTCTCTAGGTAAGTAAACATTTACTAAAATCCTTTTTTTACATCCAACCCTTATTTTACTCCATATAATCCTTGAATTTATACATTTAAATTCCCTCTTCTCCTGCCATAACTGATCCTTCAACATTATTGCTATTCCTTTCTTA